>NC_137797.1:66900801-67158301 GCF_963383645.1 Muscardinus avellanarius | reverse complement strand
CATCTTCCCGGAAGTCCCGGCACACACTTCTAATCCCAGCATTTGGGAGGCTGAAACAGGAGGATCGTGGTTCGCGGACAGCCTCAGCTACTTAGTGAGGCCTTTTGCAACTCAGTGAGACCCTGTTTCAAAAGAAAGAATAAAAAATAGGGCTGTTACTCAGAGGTAGAATGCCCCTGGGTTCCATCCCCAGTACTGAAAAAAAAAAAAAAAGTTCAAAATAAATTATTTCACTTTCCTAGTGACTTGGCAAAAGCCAAGTCGCAGCTGGCCTGCCTTAGCCCAGCTGACTAGGAATTGACAGTGACCACTTAGATGGGAAGTGGAGCTCTAGAGTCCCTCCTCCCTTGAAGGTCCTCTGACTCCATTCCAGCCAGGCCCATGCCTCTTGTACATGGGTGAAGTAGTTAAGAGCCCAGGGGCAATTATAGTTCCCAGACATGGGATTTTCTCTTGGAAAAACCTTAGGCAGTTCAGCCCTTAGAGAGGTGGGAGTTCTGGGCAGGAGGCGCAGAGTTAGCACTGTGGGTTTCTCCCATCCTTTCTCTTTCTTCCCATCCCCGCGCTGTCCTCACACCCCAGAACAGCACAGCACCCGCCTCACTACCGCCTCCCACCTGAGCGAGTGTTCAGGCTTCAGGCCCTTCATCTTTTCTCCCACTGAAATTCAAACTAAACACTAGATTTGTAATTCATTCAACAAATACTTTGAAATATCCACTGTGAATAGCACTGGGCTAGTTGCTACGGACCACAATGAGAGACAATCCCTGTTGTCAGGACAGGAAGAGCACCTTGCAGAGATAAAGGCAAAGATCTGGGTGAGGCACCTCTAAGCCAAGGAATGCCAAAGATGGCCAGCAGCCGCCAGAATCAGCCCCAGAAGGAAGCCGCCTACCCATGCCCTGCTCTTGGGCTTCCAGACCCCAGAACTGAGAGACAATTCCCTCCCTCCCTTCGTGCCTCCCTCCCTTCTTTTTCTCTCTTTCTGTCTTTATTGTGGCACTAGAAATCCAACCAAAGGATAGTCTACTTCTTTTTTTTTTTTTTTTTTTGTGGTACTGGGGGTGGAACCCAGAGGTTTTCTACCTCTAGGCTATACTCCCAGACCTATTTTATATTTTATTTGGAAACAGGGTCTCACTAAGTTGTTGAGAGCCTCATTAAATAGCTGAGGCTGGCTTTGAACCTGTGCGATCCTCCTGTCTCAGCCTCCCAAGCGCGGGGATTACAAGCATGCGCCACCACGCCCAGCGGGACAGTCTACTTCTGAGCTACAACTATGTGACTATGGATAGAGTTGGACTTTCTCCTTTAAGTAATGGGGGTGGGGGCAACAGTGAATAAAAATGGCCGGATCAAGCAGCAGTAGGAGGATGACTGCAAAGGGGTAGGAGGCAGTTTAAAACCCTCATCTGGCATCTAGAAACCCAGCGGGATATGTAGATTTTGGAATTGTTAGCATACACCCAAGTGTTGGAAACAGAAAAGGCGAAAGCTCCCAGAGGCCAGAGATGCAAACGTGGGAAATACTGAGTTTATGGGGAGGGTGAAAAAATATGAGACAAGGGGACTGAAAAAAGGTCATTCAAGAGGTAGGAGGAGAAGCTGCGTGTGGTGCCGCACGCCACAGTACTTGGGAGACTGAGACCGGGGCCCGCGTGGTAACTTAGAATTTGTTTCAAAATAGAAAAAATAAAAGGGGCTGCGGGTATAACTCGGTGGTAGAACATTCTGGGTTCAATTCCCAGTACAAAATAATAAAGTAAAATAAAAAACAGGTAGAAGGAGAATAAGAAATCAATTGCTAGCACAAATGGAGGCAGTCATCCATGGCGTTAAGTGGCACGGAGAGGTAAAGTGGACGAAGAACGGAGAGAAGCCGCCGCACACACCTCCCATGCCCGGGCAACACGTTTCAGAGTGTGGAGGAGCCGATGATGGAGGCAGTGCGGAGCCTCTCGGGATGCTGGTGGTGAAGAGAAGGATGGGACAGTTGTTAGGCTGGGGGGGGAGCAGAGGACATAGAAGCAGAGAGAATTTATTTTGCCTACTCTACAGGGGTATTTGGGCGTTGTATCCTTATTGACTAAAGTAGCTGTAAATTCTATACTTTGGTCCTTCCCTCTAGGTTTTCGACTTAGAGCCAAAGCCTTTCTAGTCCTCATCATCAAGACTGAGTTTCCATTCTTCAGGGTCTTTCTGGTGTGAACAGCCTCATCTTCCTCTTTTTGGCTTTCCAGCATGGAGCTCTCTACAGTAGGGAAGCAGATCTATTTCTCATCCGCCCTGCACACCTTGTTTCCCTTCTCTTCTCAGCCTCCACCCAGGCCAGCTGCCTCGCGTGAGGGTTTAAGAGTTGCTTGCTTTCAAGGTTGAGGGATTTAGCAAATAGAGATCCTGGATGCCAGTTAAAGTCAACTTTCAGATAAAAAATGAACAGTCGTGAGTGTATGTCTCGTGCAATATTTGGGCATGGACATTTTGTATTTTGCTTGGCAGTCCTACTTTTCCTGCTCTCTTCACTTGCCCACTTGCACCTCTTTCTTTAGAACTTCTCTCAAAGCTTCTCTCTGCTCCTTGGCATAATGATTTAATACGAAGAACGTAGACTTTTGTCAACAAACAGACCCTGGATTCCAATCCTAGCTCTCTATTTACAGGGTGTATGGCCCCGATTAGATCTTTTCAGTTTCTTTAAATCTATAAATTACCTTTCAAGGCTCTTGTAAGAATTAAGTTAAACAAGGTTTGGTTTGTTTGCTTATGACTTACATGTTTATTTAAACTTCCCATATCTAACATACTTTCTTTGTTCTGCATTGCGTCCTCTGCGTAGATACCCAGTGTGTACTTCTACACCTGTATTGCTGCTCAGTTTTGAGTCTGGGCCAGAGTCCTGGGGAGTGCGGGTCTTGCCTTTCTCATTAGCCAGGGATGATGATCTATCTGGATCATTTCTTATAGCATTGAAGGCTGGGATCTACTACAGGGGCCTCAGGAAGAGACCGCTGGGCTCTCATTCCTCTTCTCTTTGAATCACTTTTGAGTTTTCTTTAGGCACCTCAAGGTCAAAGTCTTAGAGCTGCTATATTCTCTTGCCACCACTGTGCTAAATTTCCAGAGGTTTTCTGAGTGGGTAGATGGTATGAATGGTGGATAAGCCCACCACTGAAGGATAGGATAGGGAATGGGGTAGGGGCAGCCAAAGTAATCATTTGTGTTCTTCTCTGTGATTCCGATTATCGTAAATATGGAGATTCGTATAAGAAAATTGTAATATGATCCCCAAATTCCCAGCCAGAGGACACAGCTGCCTTTGCCCGGCTGGTCTTCTGTGCCTACCTCAGATGTCCCTAGCGGCAGGTGGGAGGTCGAATTGGATGCCTCTGCTTCCTCTTGCCTGAAGCTTAATCTCAGTCTTTCTCCTTGTAAAGCCTTCCCGCTTCCTCTCTCCCCGCCGCTGGGATATGGGTAAGCTGCCAGGTTATCTAGATCTCTCAGTTCTGATTTTTATCTCAGGCCCAGGAGGAGGGGGAAAAAAAAAGCACTACACCTGACCAAACTCAGTAATAGAAGGTGTTTTTCCCTCTCCCCTTCTCTGGTCCCCTGGAGCTTATTTCACTGGAAGGGAACGCAGGTTGATGTATTTTTAAATGGCTTTGATTTTATCACCTTGCTTAATGATTTGGCACATTATTTATTAGATGGGGAGCTTCCCAGAGGGGCCTGGCCCATTAACGTATAAATAATGTGGCAAATAGTTCAATAGAGCCATAAAAAAAGTGATTTAGAAATAAATTGACCTCTGTTTGTTACATGTAAACGAAGGCCCAGGGTCATAATGTATTTTTTGCCCTTAAGCTGGGGTGGTGGGTTGGAGTGGGGTGAGAGGTGGGTAGTACAGACACTGGGGGCTTCATCATTGCAACCCCTTTTTCTCTGCCAAGGTTGAGGGTATGGTGGGTGTAATGTGGGTCACAGAGGGGACATACAGCTGGGCAAATAGTAGCCACCTATGGTCAGGGGCAGCCATGTGGTTGGTAAGGATGGGGTAGATAGGTCGGAGGTGAGGAATTCTTTCTGGACAAACCTCTCTGTTTGTGACTTCATCATTATAGGTAACATCACGATGGCTCTCTGTCTGAGGAGGAGCCACGCTACCCTGGGTAAAATCGTGTCGCTGTAGTGAGTTACCCTCCATGGAGCTGCTTTCCGGCTCACCCCCTTCAAGTACAATGTGTAGCGAACAGTAGGTAGTCAGTAAATGTTTATTAGAAATATTAAGCACATAACCACATGTGTGCCATGATTAATGGAGGGAAAAACGGTACCGATAATTTCCAAACTAGTGATGGATAAATAATGAATATAATGGCTAACATTTATTGAGAGCTTAGTACATACTAGGGCATTTTGCTGCATACTTTACATTTGTAATCCACCTATCTTTTATGTATTTAGACTGATATGAAATACGATAAGTATTCATAAGCGCGCTCAAAGAAGATATGCACATTGTAATGAATAATGTGGCAAATAGATGGCCCAAGTCACCACTGCTCTGATTTAAAACAAAGAAAATCTTGCTGTCACCCCAGAATACCCTGTATGTTCCTTATTTATTTATTTATTTATTTAATGTTGATTTGTACTAGAGCTTGAACCCAGAGGCATTCTATCTCCAAGCCACACTCCCCTCCATTTTTATTTTTTATTTTGAAACAGGGTCTCGCTAGGTTGTTGACACCCATTAAGTTGCTGAGGCTGACCTCTAACCTGTGATCCTCCTGTCTCAGCCTCCCAAGTACGGAGGGTACAGGGATGTGCCACCATGTCCTGCTGAATGTCCCTTTCTAGCCACAGTCCTTTCCCTTTTCCCCAAAGTAACTCACTTGTATTTCCTTACAGTCATATTCTGCTGTTTCATTATGGTTTTATTACTTTAAACAGTATCATTTTGCTTGTTTGGGGGATCTTATACAAATGCACTCAGACCGTGTGCATTCTTTTGTCTTGCATGCTCGCTCAACATTTTCTTCGTGACTTTCGTCCATGTCATTGCACATAGCCGTGATTTGTTTATTTTCGCTGCTGTGCGTGTTTCCCTGTATGAATAAACTACCTATGAACACACTGTATACATGTATTCGTTTGGCTGAAGATGGATGTCCGCCTCCTTTCCAGTTTTTATCAGTTGGGAACAACACTGCTCTGAACATACTTGGGCACACATCTTAGTGCACACGGGCCATGTTTATAGGGTGTGTATCGGTGGCGGAATCTCCATGTTATGGGATATGTGAATATTTAAATTTCCCCCGTAATACTGAATTGTCTTCCAAAAGAGTTGTACCACTTTTCACTCCGCCCAGATTAGCTGAGCAGTCTTGTTGTGCCCTCCTTGCCAATCTTGGTTGTAGCCAAATTTTCTGATTTAATTGTTGTGATGTTATATAATGTTAGAATTGTTGTTGTTATCATCATCATCATCATCATCCCCACTTTTCAGATAATTAAACTGAGATCTGGGCTGTTTAAACAACTTTCTTTATGTTATATAGTGGCAAATGGCAGATCCAGTACTCAAATTTAAGCCTAACTCTATAATTTCAGCATTTAACCTTGATATTGACATTTTGTCTTGATAATGAATATTTGATAAATTTGAAGTAGATGACATAACAAAATTTTAAGCACATTTCACTTTGTTAAACAATTAAAATGTTTTGTGTTAATTATTTAATGGAGTATCCCTCTTTCTGAACACCGCCAGCTTATACAGTGGGGAGGGGGCTGGATTCATGCTGAGGCGGGGGGGCATTTAAGGATTAAATATTTGCCATAGAGACCCTAACGTGCAGTGCACTGTAAAGAAGCTTCTGGAACAATCCAGACCACCCCTCTCTATAAGCAGGTGAAAGATTCGTAAACAGCCCCGGGAAGGAGGAGGCTCCACCCAGGAGCCAGAAAGTCCTTTTTTTTCAAGCTACCTTAATTTCTGTTGCTGTTTTAACTCATTCCCTCCAGTTCATTCTTCCAAAGACAACCCTTAATATATGATCAAAGGCCCCCTTTCTGGTTTCAGGGTATCTTGTTGGCTGGGCAAAGTTTCCAATAGAGTCAGGGCTTTAGGGTGCCTTTCATCCCCAGAGCTCAAAGCCTCCCACGGACATTAACCCATTAATCACCAAGCTGCTCTGTGAAGTTGAGAACTAGTCAGTGGGAGCCTCCCCCGCTTCCCAGGTAGAGAAACTGAGTCCATGACTTGTCCAGAACTGCCTAGGAGTCAGGGTGGAGCCAGGCGAGGAACCTCTGTGTCCAGGGAAATCCTCTCCTCTATTGCCACTGATTCAGGGATCCTGTTTAATGCGCATTCAGCAGAAACAAGAACTCACTGGAGAATGGTGGAAGCTGGGACCGGTGGTTCAGGATCTCATGATCCTTTCGGGGTCGCCTTGTCCAAAGAAATGAATCCCTTGAGTCCAGGGCCACACTGTCCATTTCTATATCGTCAGTTCCTAGACTGTGCTTGGTACACCGAAGGCCTTTAGTAACTCTTTTCTGAATAAATAGGTGGGTGAATGAGTGGATGAACGTCGGAGTGCTTGAATTCGTCTTTCTGATTCGGGCTCCTACCCTCAACCTAAGTTCTCTTTCTAACACCAACGTCTTCGGGAGGGGACATGGGGAAGAGCAACTGAACTTCCCGTTGAACTCCCCGAGATGGGCTGAGAGCCTGGGTGGAGCCGGGCGGGACGGCGCGGGCGTGGAGGAGGACACCGGTGGAGGGGACTCTTGAGGCCCACCTCACTTTGCCTAAGGTCTTCAAATGAAGCTAAATGTGAAGCATACTTCAGGAATTCCGCCAGTTTCTGCTGCTCATCCTGAAGCATTCGTTTGGGGCAAGCAACCCCACTGGTTCTGGCCTTCATCCTTTCCACTGTGACCAGCAGAGCTCTGGGCCGCACAACCAGCTAGGAGCATACATTCTTTTTTCTCCAGGTATCCATCACCTTGGTGACATTCTCAATGGGTCCCGGTAAGGGGGGGGGGGCAGGGAACATATATCCCTTAAAATGTTCTCGGTGTGCTCAGAGATCACAAAACCAAAGGCTTTTGTAGGAGAGAGGGAATCCTTGAGGTTCTGACTTACCAGTCCCTGTGTGTTAGTGGAAGATGCCTAACTCAGTATAAGATGAGGTGGGGAGAATGATCTTGTTTAGAATGTGTGTGTATGCAAGACTTGCTCCATACAGCCCTATACGAGGCTGTGTATATATATGCAAATCAGTGTAACTGTTCTGAATGTAAGTCTTTGTGAATGAGTGTGCCAGGAGTGCGGAGGCCCACATTTGTGGGGACCCCGTTGTTTGCTGTAGGCCTACTACGGATTTTTCTTCATCTTCAGACCCTCCTTCCTGACTCTTGACACCAGTGGAAGTTCCTGAGGAATCTCGAGGTTGAAGATATTCCCTCCCAACCTGTCTCCTGGCGTATTTTTATTTCAGCCACCCATCTGATCCCATCTCCATCCCTCTGCAGGCTCCCTGCTGCCTGCGTTTATCTCCCTGTTTTATGATGTCATTTAATTAGCTCGCACACGGTGGTTTTATGGGACAAACATGGCCTTGTTTGCCTTATAACTGGATTTCACAGCTCTGTGGGGACGGTCAGGAAATCTCCACTTGGCCTGGAGTTCAGGAATGTTGGATCTTTAGGAACCTAGAAAGTTTTGGAATGGTCTGACCTAGAACTCTGTCTCTGTTAAACTGGTAGACACCTGTCTCTTGTCTAGTTGTCACCCACAGCATATAAATAAGTGCCCTGGGGAAGCAGGAAGGCCATGCCAACCACCAGGGCATCGGCTCTCTTGCTGTCTTGAATCTCTGTTGCTCATGTGATTGTTACACTGTTTTCAACAGAGTGGCCATTGATGGGAGAGTTATAAGCCTTGAATGAGGTTATATTATATTATATTATTATAGGACATATATTAAAATAGGGATTGAGAGAAAAGTGAAGAGAACCAGTTTCCTTCAACAGAGGGATCTGTGGGTCAAGTGAGCCAGTTGGAGCATTGAGCAAGACAGGGCCCATCCAAATGCCAACTAGGAAAACGGAGGTTACCATGTTCAATTTAGTGAGACTTTGTTTATATTAGAAATACAGTGTCGTCTTTGGGTGGTGCTTGTTGCTGTTGCTTCGTTAGTTGGTTAGGCCGGGAAGTTCTGGAAAGGTATAAAGTGAATTACCCAGAACCATCCTAGAAAGATGAGTCTCATCTGATTCTCTACATCTCTAGTGAGGGACTGCCTCTGTTGCTACCTGTGATGACCTTCGCCACACAGCTCTCCTTCCCTTCTGGTCCACAGAGTCACTCGTATCTTTATATACACATCCCCGAGGAATGTCCAGAAGAGCTATTTTCTGATAAATACACAATTTTTGGTGTGTGTATGTGTGTGTGTGTGTGTGTGTGTGCACGCGCGTGCTTTATTAGGGATTAAACCACTCAGGGGCATTCTGCCTCTGAGCTATATTCCCAGCTCTATTTATTTTTTTATTGTGAAACAGGATATCACCTAGTTGCCAAGGACCTCTCCAAGTTGCCATGGCTGTTGTCAAACTTGTGATCCTCCTGTCCCAGCCTCCCAGGTCCTGAGATCACAGGTATGCACCAGCACTACCATCTAGACAACACGTCCTGTGGCTTGTTTTGAGTAATTAAGCAGATGGATGTGAAATCTGTACATAGACAAGGCACGGGCTACAGGAACCTCAAGAGACCTCGGCTCCTGCCATCCTCCCTTGGGATGAGAATCTAAAGCTTGGGCTCCTGCCTTCCATCTCGTCTACACCCCGACGTTGTTCTTCTTCCCCTATTTCACACGTCCTTCCTTGGACTGAACCTGCATTATACCTTTGGAGCCCTGAAACTCATCAATTTGACTTCTCTAAAACCATGACAGAAAGACGTGTGTGAAAGGTGGCCTGGGAAAGGGTGGGAATGTTGAGTGATGCTTTGTGGCAAGGTAAACCAAGACGGGCGTCTGTCTGGAGCTGGGAAGAATGTCCGTCAGCGTAGAGACCAGAGGAGAAGCACTCTAAATGGTAACTGTAACTACGAAGAAATGATGTCATCGTGGACTTTTTTGCATAAATTAATGTTATAAATTTTAAGTGAGCTATTTAAAACGTCATTCTTCCCCCTTCTGGAATAGTCTAGTGTCTGGGGACAGAGAATAGACTAAAGTTATCAGAGAGAAAACTCTCTCTTTGATGTCTCCGTCTTCAGAACCTGGCTGGTCAGGATGTCTTTAGAAAACTGAACAAGAGTCCTTTTTGCTGCTGCTGGAAGAACCTTATAGGGTTAGTGATGCCTACAATTCCTCCCCGGTGTCCCCTCCTCCCCGGGAGCTTGTGACGGCACATCTCACCTAAAAACCATTAGGCTCAGAGAGCGTCGGGACTGGCCCCAGCACGCCTTTGCCCTTCTGTGCCGTCCTATCTGCAGATGACATCAGAGGAGGGGAGCTGGCGTTCAATGGCTGTGCCAGCCCCCCCTTCACGGAATTGCCAATATATTTTCTCTGACAGTTTGCACACATAGTTAAGATACCGTGTAATTACAGTTGCATTTGAAAGCCAAACATGATTTATTTCTGACAAGCTCAGTCATCTTTGGGATGACTTGGGGTGTATGTGTATGCACTGGTTTTATCTTTCTGTAGGGGCAGAGTAGATGTTAGGACCTATGCTTCTCTCCCACCCAGCTACTCTCCTTTACTAAATTAAGGAAGTGTGCAGAGCACTGGACAGGGAGAGATGATGTTTTCTAAAAGTTTTCTAAAGACATCCTGACCAGCCGGGTTCTGAAGATGGAGGCATCAAAGAGAGAGTTTTCTCTCTGATAATTTTAGTCTACTCTCTGTCCCCAGACACTAGACTATTCCAGAAGGGGGAAGAATGACGTTTTAAATAGCTCACTTAAAATTTATAACATTAATTTATGCAAAAAAGTCCACGATGACATCATTTCTCCCTACTCTCAGGAGACTTGGTGTGATGGGGACTGTGTGATGCACACCCAGGATGAAGACAAACACGCGGACATAAGGAGACAAGGACAGAGGTCTGGGCAGTGGTGGGGCCTGGGAGGGACACCGGAAGCACAGTGGGCAGCACATCTTGTGGGGGGAGTCTGTGGATGAAAAAGTGAAGACCAGGGAGAAAGGAGAGTGTCTTTTTTTTTTTTTTTTTTTTTTGCAGTACTGGGGATGGAATCCAGGAGCATTCTACCTCCAAGCTACATTCCCAGTCCTAGTTTTTTTTTTTTTTTTTAAAAAAAACAAACAAAAAAACAAGGTCTCACTAAGTTGTGGAGGGCCTCACTGAGTAGCTGAGGTTGGCTTTGAACCTGCGATCCTCCTGTCTCAGCCTCCCAAGTACCGGGATTACAAGCATGGCCACCACAGCCGGCAAGAAGAGTATTTTTTTTTTTTTTTTTTTTTTTTTTGGTGGTGGTACTGGGGTTCCTGGAAGCCCTTCTACCTCCGCGCTACACTCCCAGACCTATTTTTTTTATATTTTTATTTGGAAACAGGGTCTCTTAAGCCAGCGCAGCTGGCTTTGAACCTGCGTGATCCTCCTGTCTCCGCCTCCCAAGCACAGGGATTACAAGCGTGCGCCACCACGCCCGGCAAGAAGAGTATTTTTGATGAGAGAAAAAAATCGTCTTTAAGGCAGAAAGAGAGAGATGTGTATGGAAGAAAACTGTTCTGCCTAGCAGAAGCAGTGTCTAAATAAATGCATCACTGAAAAGTAGCCGGGGAAGAGGAATGGCCCAGTTGGCAGAGGGGTGGGGTCCAAGTGCTGGCTGCTGGTGTTTCCTCAAATTGCCATTGGGAGGTATGCAGGTAGTGCCTTTGAACCCATGGGTGGGGGCAGAGAGAGCCAAAGAAGAAAAGGGGGCAGCTGAAAGGAAGAGACTGGAGGAGACACTACTAGGCTTGTCTGGCCATTGCTGCTGAGATTGAGACAGGAGAAAGAGCTTTAAAAAATTTTTTTTTCTAGTTTTCTACTAATTTCGGGAGGAGAGTTTAAGATTGGAGGAGAGAATGGACTATACAATCTCCCAAAGTAAATTGCATCAAAGCATTGTCTCCCGTGCCCTAAAACAGGCTCGGGCTGCGAGGAGGGCACCTGGCTTGAAGGCAGAAAGATGCACAGGGACGGGGCTCACCTTTACCCCTGGGGCAGAAGGGGTGGGGGAGTCGGTGTGCTTAAGTTTTGCTCTTGGCGTCTCTGGCTCAGGCTTCTGTCAGTACAGACCTGCATCCCAGCCCCGCCCCAACTGCTGATTATAGCCTTTGGGATGCATCATTGCTAGGAAAGCAGATGTGCCAGATGTGACATGTTTGAAAGAAAAAAAAATCTCTTACCTCCAAGCCTTGGGGAGAGCGGCTAATCACTATCTTGCTCCTGCTCCTGGGGAGGGCAGGGCTGGGGTTGGGTGTGTGCCAGCTTGTACCCTCCTGGCCCTCTGTAGAAGGGTCTTAGGAAGCCCCTGTGGGAGAAGGGGAAGAGGAGAGACTGAGGCCCGTATCAGACAGAAGAGATTTTCCTGGCACAGTGTTGGGTGGGCTGCCAGCTAGTTCATTGTGCCGCGCTGGGCTTCTTAGACAAGGAGGGGCCGATGTGCGTGCGCACGTCCACGTGTGGGCTCTGTGGGTTCCTAAGGGTTGATTCAGTGATATCACCGCCATCTCCCGTGTGCTCCTGGAGGATTCCCAGGACTTCCGGGAAGCCTCCTGCTCCACACCTCCCTGCCCCGTGTGCTTAGTTGCTCCTCGTTTTATTTTCTTCCTGTGCTCAGAAACACAGCTTGAGACTCTCTATGTGTCTCTGTGTCCTGTGCCCCAGGGGAGCCTCTTGAGCATTGCTGACAGATGTCTCAGTCTGGGAATCCCCAGCGTGCTTTGCTTAGTGCTTCTCCGCCAAGACGGCGCCCCAGGTACCCAAACGTCAGGGCCTGGGTTCTTCGGTCACTCCCCCTGTCCTTCCCCAGAGTGGATAGGACAGAGAAACAATTCCTTTGACAAGACTAGGAGAGGACTAGGGCACCCAACACAGACCCGTGCGGACCAGAAAGTTCTAAGACTGGGTTCCAGTTAAAGTTACAGGATACTGTGCCATGCTCAGGGGATGGGTATAATGGTTCTTTGGTATCTACAGGCCTCAGAAATGTAATTGATTCCAAAAGGACCTGTTTGGATTCCCAGGAGAGGGTTCTTGATTACACTTTTACACGTCAACATTTTCTGTTTTCTAAGCAGGATTCTCACTCTTCTAATACCAAGGAATGTGGACCAAGACACTCACAGGCTAACCCTAGAACTTGAATGCCCGTAGGTTAGTAGAGTTCTGTTTTCTCCACCAGCTCAAACCCACAGACTAAAGCAGCTCCATCTCTAAATTGTCCTTAATCTGGATCCTAACGTTAACTCTAATCAAATCCCAATTTGAATCCCTCCATCACCCAGGCCATGGTCTGGGGGAGGAGAGGCTGGGAGGAGTGGGCAGGATGAGGAATGCCTCTGAGGAAAAGGAGGAGGAGGAGACCCAGCCAGAGCGACCTGCAGGAGCCAGTGTGGTATCTGGGAGCCCGGGGCATGATCCTGCCACTTGCCAAGCCATGAGTCACAGCATTGCTCTCCACGGCTTTTGGTTGGGGGTGTGTCTGGGCTGGCCGCTGGTAAACAGGCTTGCTTAGAGTAAGGTGCTCCCTCCCCTCCGCCCTTCTCCCTGATTTGGGGGACAAAGTCTTCTCTCCCAAGGGTCCTTTCTTTCTTTTCTTTTTTTCTTGTAGACTTCACAAGATTCAGGTAAAGCAGGAGGAAAATACTAGGTGCATAGGAATTCCTTGTCACTAGTTGCAGAGAAGTCATGGACAGACTAAATCATAGAGAATGCAGAGTCTGGAAGCTTCGAAATGTGAGAGGTGACCTCGCCCAGCCCCCTGAGCGTCATGCCCCTCGGGGAAGCTGACTTGCTCCACTCTGCCCTGCACACTCTCATGACGGGGCCCACGCTCTACCCCACCTCCCTCCCACAGGAGCCATTGCCAACATCCAGATAGGCATCCTTGTGGCTGGATAGAGATCTTTATAGGGAGGGGAACCTGTGCTCAAGGAAGATAGCCGCTGGAAACACCTGGAAAAGTGCCCCAAACCTGGTACCTATCCCTGGCCAATCTCACTCACAATGTGTCAATTTCCTATCTACCAAATGGGACCAGGCCTGACCCTTACTCCTGGGGAAGGAGGGAAGGAGAGGGCACAGGTGACTCTTGTCTGATGTTGAAGGATGATTAGGGTTATTATTGTTTATTCCTTGGGGAAGCCAGACAATCATCAGCCCGACTCCAAACGCACAAAGTTCAACGCAGTTGCTATCCTTAGGGCTCCTGGGCACTGCTCCCTCCCTCTCTATCCTTGGCTCACACCTGTCAATCCTGCTGTAACTTATGCTGGGTAGGACTTGGGGGAAGGAGGGTGCCTGCTTCCTCGATGTCTCCCCTTTAGGCTTATTTTCATAACCTGGAGCAGAATTGATTCTCTAATCACAGATTTAGCTTCTGTCCCACCATCCTCTGCCAGGTTTGGACGCTAAAGGTCCTGTAGAGCCAGCGAGGCGGCTTCAGGGCCTCTATGCGGCGCGCGCCGCGAGATGGCATGCAGAATCCCACTTGGCCGTCTAAGCTCCCAGCTTCCACCTACTTGCAAAAGACCAATGCTTCAGGTGGTTGAGGATTGAGAATATATAATTTGATTTAGTCAAAAAAGTTGGGATCAGACTCCTGCTGCTTCTACTTTTCTTTCTCTCCCCATAATGCCTAAACATTGTAGTAATAATAACAAATCTTTCAGTAACAATTTATGGCCCCGAAATGTTTTATCATTGTACAATAACCTGGTGCACTTGGAATTATCACCCTCATTTTACAGATGAGGACCCTGAGGTCCAGGGTACCTGCATGATTTCCTCAAGGGCCCAGAACTAGTCAGTGGCAGAGTTGGCATTTGATCCAAGTCCAGAGATTGTTAGAAAGCAACTGGAGATCTTTTTTATTGTCCGACTGCAAAAGAAAGATTTAGGGGCCTTCCTGAAGAATTTTCAGGGCAAAAAAATACAAAGCTGCTAATTCACAGATGTTTTCCTAACTCTCAGGGATGGAATAAGATGGTCTTGGCCTGGGGTCGCAAAGAAATGAGACGCAAAACAGAAAGTAAATCTAAGAAAAGTTTAAGAAAACTAGAAGAGACACCATCTACATGCTGATAATATTTTATTGCTGAAAATCTGGACATTCTAAGCAGACTGACTTAGAAGGAATCTCTAGTGGCTACTTTGTCTGGGTCCCCGCTGGTCGGCCATACTGTCAACCTGGCTGGACATACATGTCTCAAAGACATCAGGGGAACAAAAGCCTAGTATTTGATCCACCTGTTTTATTAATTTTGTTTCAGGTCTAATTAAATCTCTTTTGCTACTGTCCCCCTAGTTCTATATTAGGAGGAGAAGAGGCTGGGATGGGAGAGAGAAGGGGCTGGGTGTGGTGGTGCACACTTGTAATCCCAATACTTGGGAGGCTGAGAAAGGAAGATCTCAGGTTCAAGGCCAGCCTCAGCAACTTAGCGAGGGCTTCCACAACTTCCAGCCCCATTATTTTTTAAGTTTAAAAAATAAAATAGGAGCCGGGCGTGGTGGCTCACGCTTGTAATCCCTGAGCTTGGGAGGCGGAGACAGTAGGATCACACAGTTTCAAAGCCAGCCTCGCTGGCTTAAGAGACCCTATTTCCAAATAAAAATATAAAATAGGTCTGGGAGTGTAGCCCAGAGGTAGAGGGTTTCCAAGAGCCCCAGTACCACCATAAATAAATAAATAAATAAATAAATAAAATAGGAACTGGGCATGGTAGCATTCGGGAGGCTGAGACCTGAGGATTGCGGTTCGCGTTCAGCCTCAGCTACTTAGTGAGGCCCTCTGCAACTCAGTGAGACCCTGTTTCAAAATAAAGATAAAAAATAGGGCAGGGGGTGTAGCTCGGAGGTTGAATGCCCCTGGGTTCCATCCTCAGACCCATAAATAAATAAATAAATAAATAAATAAATAAATAAAATCAGGCTGGGGATGTAGCTCAGAGGTAGAATGCCCCTGGGTTCAATCTCCCACTGTATACACACTATTTAGAAGCTTCTAGTGTAATATCCTTTCATGAGTTTATAAACAGAAAGGAAAGCTGTACTTTTCAGGTTTCTTCCACCTAAGTAACACCAGCTCCCTTGGCCTTTTCCCCTCATGTTCAGTATTTAAGTTATGTGGTTGTTCCAGTTCTCTCTGGGACGTCAGATCGCCAAGAATAGAAAAGGCTATTATTTGTTTCTGCTCTGATTCCAGCTGTTTTTGTATTTTTGCTTCATCTGTAGTAAAGGTTTCTTGTGTGTGTGTGTGTGTGTGTGTGTGTGTGTGTGTGTGTGTGTGTTTTGCTGGGGATTGAACCCAGGGCTATTCTACCTCTAACCAATTTTATTTCTTATTTGGAAACAGGGTCTCACTAACCTGCCTCAGCCTCCTTCTCAGCATCCCAAGTACTGGGATTCTAAGCACGTGCCCCCCCCCCCCTTAAAGCTTTCTTGTCAGGACTCCGTTCCTTCAAACCTCTCCCTTATAGCCATCTACATATGTCACGAGATTTGTTTTCTTAAAACAGGGCTCTGGTGTTGTTACTTTTTTGCTGGCTTCCACGGCTGCCTTATGGAGCCCTCCGCAGGCCCCGAGCGCTTATATGCATCATCTAATTGAATCACCACATCAGTCCTGTGCGGTAGGGGCTTGTGTGTTCGATGAAGATGAGAAACCAAGGCACAGAAGAGTGAAATAATTTGTCTAGTGTCTCAATTGGAAAGAGGCAGAGCTGAGGCCTGAACCCGGACACGCGGGTCCTTGAGCCCGTGCTCTTCATAATGCTCCCCATGTGTTAAAAAATGTACGCATTGTGTCTCCTCATGGCAGGACCCAACCTGATGTTTGGCAGGACCAAATGTCAAGCACAACACCCTGTTAAGTACTCTGCAACACATGCTGGTTGATAATTATGACTGCAGCAGAAGTAGTTCTATGGTCAATTGGCCAGGAAGAAGGAGGAATGTGTGTGTGTGTGTGTGTGTGTGTGTGTGTGTGTGTGTGTGTGTGTGTGTGTTTGGTACTGGAGATTGAATCCAGGGGCATCCTAGTTATAAGCAACATTCCCAATTCATTTTATTTTATTTTATTTGGTGGTACTGGGGTTCCTGGAAACCCTTCTACCTGTGGGCTACACTCCCAGACCTATTTTTTATATTTTTATTTGGAAACAGGGTCTCTTAAGCCAGCACGGCTGGCTTCGAACCTGCGCGATCCTCCTGTCTCCGCCTCCCAAGCGCGGGGATTACAAGCGTGTGCCACCACGCCTGGCTTGTTTTGTTTTTTAATTTTGAAACAGAGTCACCTAAGTTGTTGAGGCTGGCCTTGAGCTTGTGATCCTCCTGTTTCAGCCTCAGCCTCCTATGTACTGGGATTACTGGCCTGCACTACCGCACCCGGCTGGAGATTCATTGTGACCGTCCTATTTTCCCAGGAGGATGTGAACTTCTTGATGCTCGCAGACTTTGCTGACTCTACTTCGAGAACCCCACAATTCAGTGTGGAATCTTCTGTCCTTAGGGAGCACCCAGGCTAGTGGTAGCGACTCCACTCGGATCTAAGGCACAGACACTTTTTCGGAATCAGCAGGACCGCTGCAGGTTCTGACACTACCCAGCACAAGTTTGGAGACTGTGGTTTGCTCCGGTGGTAGATGGCAACAGGGAGACCACAGAGCCGTACTCGGTGTCTCCAGCTGTCTTTCAAGATGTGTATCCTGGTGCCACACAGGGAATCGGGTGTCCTGTGTGGTGTGCCTCTGCAGTCAGGTCTCTGCTGAGCCACAAGGTAAGTGAGAGCCACTGATGTTTACCCCCAAACAAGGCAGAGACCCAGAGGACAGGAGGAAGCTCCTGGAGGCCACAGGATCTGAGCACTGACTGGCGTCCCAGAGGAACCCACCTGAGTGTTTCATCCTCACGGGGCGGGGGTGGAGGGGTGGCACCATTTCCACATCAGAATGACTCCGTGCTTCAATCTCCTGGGCCCCCCTCATCCCTGCCACCCACACTCTGCCTGAGCACCCTGCCCTGGAGCAAGAGCTGAGAACTCCGTTTTTGGAGAAAGTGAGATGCAGCGTCGGCTGACAAATGGGTTGGTCCCCACCCCCATCCCCACCTCCCACCCAGTTTATGAGAGCAGGGTGGCTCCCTCCTTCTTACACCCTCCTTCTCTTTATGGCCCTGCGCAATCTTTGATGTCTTCTTCCAGTGTCGGGGAGGGGGAAAAATGCCAGCCTTCGCCAAGGAGAACCTGCCCACAGTGTCCTCGGGTGAGGGAAGGGGCTCCAGGGGGGCAGGGCAGGGATTCAGTACAAGGAGCAGTGGGTGGGACAAACTGGCACCTGAGCATCCTTTTAGATCCGTATCTCTTTGGAAATGTCAGCATTATAGTTGGTCTCTTTCTAATACCATGAAACACGCACAGGCTTCAGAGAGAGCCAGACCCAGGTCCGATCCTAGACCCTCAACATCCTAGCTTTTTGACCTTGGGCAAGTTGCTTAACGCTTTGAGCTTCGGTTTCCTAACCTATGTTGAGTAATACGGTATCCACTTCCCAAGATGTCGTGAGAACTCTGTGAAACATCACATCAAGTGCCTACCAGCACCTTACATCTAAATTTGCTCCCCTAATTAAAAGAGATGTTCCTTGACAGCGGGAGCCTTCCCAGCTCGCCCCACTCCGCAGCCCTTCACCTTCTCCCACTCCATACTTCTTTGATGCTCTCCTCTGCTTGGGTAGAGCCGGTTTTACTGACGTAGCCCCCGTTTTCCTTACAAATCCACAAAGCCCCAAAATCTGTGCTAATCTTCTTTCTGTCATTTTCGGGCCCCATCTCAAAGGCCACTGAAAGAAGAGGTGAACACAAACTTGCCCTGCCCTGGGAGTCCTGTAAACAACCCGCACTGGGCAGTTCTCTGTCTTCTTGCCGTGTCCCTTCTCTCCTCCATTAGGATGATTTTATTTGCTTTGCTGCTATTCTTATCCATCTATAATTTTTATTTTATAGCTACTCCATAATGGTCTGGGGCCATCCCCACTGAATCACCAACTGGTCTTACTTTAGGATTTAATTTGGTTTTATTAAAATTACCAAAATTCTCCCTGGGCAGGTGTAGACCTGGGTAGGGCAAGGCTCTGTGCTGTTGACCGTGAGGCCCCTCCCCACTGGTACATTTCCAGGCCTCTCCGTTTTGGTTCAGCTGCAGCGGGCAAGTGTTCCTGATACAGTGCAGTGTGTGTGTGTGTGTGTGTGTGTGTGTGTGTGTGTGTGTGTGTATGTGTCTTACTTTCCCAGTGAAAAGCTCAGAAAATGGGTTTCCTACCCCACTCCCTTTACTTAGTCACTTCTATACCCTTGCTGAGAGAAATTGCTAAACCACCTTTCTCTTGCCTTTTCTAAGTTCAGAAACAGAGAAATCTCTGTTTATGGTCGTTGGTATAGGGCAGCTGAGACCAGTGAATATACCTCTGCCAGTCACCTACCACTTTAGAGAGGTACCGCAAAGGAACACGAGGAGAGAGAGAGTGTGTGTGTGTGTGTGTGTGTGTGTGTGTGTGTGTGTGTGTAGAGACAGCGAGCGCCAATGTCAATTCTATGTCCTCCTAGAGCTGTGGGGACACAGGTTGACGCTGCCTCGAGAAGCAGCTGCGGAGCATCCTAAGAGGCTGAAGACTCTGCCTACGTGCGGCCGTGCTGCCTGCGCTCGGAGGACAGGCACACCCGGACACGCAGACTCCGCCAGCGGTAATTTTGGTGTGAAGTGAACCACGGTAATAGGTTTTAGGCTGCTTTGTATCTTCCCTCTTTCTTCCAGGGAAGTGAAGCAGGAAGAGTTTGGAGGATAAGCAGATTTTCATTTGGATTTTCCAGTATATCCCTCCCTTGAGTCGCTAGTAGGATTCTGAAATCTTAGTATTAGTGGAGTTGAACCCAGACACCATAGGAGAGGAGATAGGATTCAGAGAAAAGGGAAATAAAGAAAGAAAGAAAACTCTGAGCCAGGTGTGGTGGCACGTGCCTGTACCCCCAGTACTTGGGAGGCTGAGACAGGAGGAGCGCAGGTTTGAGACCAGCCTCAGCGATTTAGTGAGACCCCGTTTCAAAATAAGAAATAAATAAAAAGGCTAGGGGGGTAGCTCGGAGGTAAAACACCCATGGGTTCAACCTCCAGCACCAAAACAAACCCAAACAACAACAAATTAACTTCCTGAATCGGATTGTTCATATTTACCGTCAAGGCTGCCAATTCACATAGGTCCCCGAGAGTAGAACTCAAGGCAAACATGTCTCCTAATACTATGGACGGCTTTGTTTTGTTCCCCTGACCGAAGAGAGAAATCTTCAATTACTTGGTGCTTATGCATCCGTGTGCTGTCCCAAATCCCCTCCATTATCTAAGAGCCAGGTAAATATTTTGTTTTTTTACCCCTACTGTTTATCCACGTTTCAAAAGATTCCCTAAGGAACTGGGAAAGAACTCTCCAACGGAAACACGAACCATGTATTTCTTTACTAGAGAATCCCGTAAAATCAGGCTTGGAGAGCTGTCTGGGCTGGGAGGACGGTCAGGTGCCCCCACTTCTGCTCCTCCCCACCGTGCGCTTGGCTGAAGTCAATCGACATCGAATCTGCCTGTTGCATTTAAGAGACATGGAAGTAGAGAGAGGGTAAAAAAGGAATTTGCTTGGTACTGGGCATGATGCTGGGACTCAAGTCCTCTGTACGGATCTGATCTTGAATCTCAGGGTTGGAGGAGCGCTGAGACCAACAGAGTCAGCTAACGCCGGGCACTCGAGAACTGACATTTTCTCACCATCCGTCCTTTCCTTTAAAAAAATAATGGAACTTGGGAGAATAGGATTATCCTAAAACATTTTATTTTTTAATTAAAGAGGATTCATTATGCTACCCGTCTCATCTCGTCCCAGAGGAGGGAAACACTGTGTTCAGCAAGTTTGCTAAGAAATAATTATAGGTTCAGATCTTCCCCAGGCCCCGAAATTCAATTAAAATTTTTTTTGTTTTAAGTTGCTTGCAGTCACATGGTATGTGTGTGTGCATATGTGTGCGCGCACGTGTGTGTGTGTGTGTGTGTGTGTGTGTGTACCGATTTCCCTTGTAACTAATCTGGCCATGGGTCTTCACATGTGACAATATCCCAGCCCAATTTCTTTGGCTGTTTCTCTATGAGCAGATATTAACATGATGAAAAGTGCTCCCTGAGCAACCTAACTGTTTTTTGCTTGTTACTGTGTTTTGGGCTAGAATCACCCTGGATGTCTACCAGCCTCCGATTCCTGGGACACTTCTCTGGCTTAGTCTCTACTATGGCTCATGAATCACTGGGGAACTTTTTTGTTTTTGTTTTTGTTTTTTTGGTGGTACTGGGGTTCCTGGAAGCCCTTCTACCTCCGGGCTACACTCCCAGACCTATTTTTACATTTTTTAATTTGGAAACAGGGTCTCCTAAGCTAGCGCGCGTGACTGGCTTCAAACCTGTGCGATCCTCCTGTCTCTGCCTCCCAAGCGCAGGGATTACAAGCGTGTGCCACTACGCCCGGCTTTTTTTGTTTGTTTGTTTTGAGGTACTAGGGATGTAACCCAGGAGCATTCTACCTCCGAGTTACACCCCCATCCCTATTTTTTATTCTTTACCTTGAAACAGTGTCTCACTGAGTTGCATGGGGCCTCACTAAGTAGCTGAGGCTGACCGCAAACTGCCATCCTCCTTTCTCAGCCTCCCAAATGCTGGGATTACAAGCATGCGCTACCATGCCTGGCACTCGGAAATTTTTTTTTTTCTTTTTTTGCGGGTGTGGGGATGGAACCCAGGGGCATTTGACCTTTGAGCTACACCCCCGGCCCTATTTTTTATTCTTTATTTTGAAACAGGGTCTCACTGAGTTGCGGAGGGCCTCATTAAATAGCCGAGGCTGTCTGTGAACTGCGATCCTCTGGTCTCAGCCTCCAGAATGCTGGGATTACAAGTGTGAGCCACCACGCCTGGCAATTGGGGAACTTTTAAACAGTTGAGATGCTTGGGTCCTGTTTCCAGATGTGTGGATTCAGCTGGAGTGGCAGGGGCCCAGGCAGAATTGTGTTCTAGAAGCTCTTCAGGTGATTCTAATATACAGTCAGTACGCCAAACACTGAAGAGACGGCAGCTGTGTTTGGATGGCATAGACAAGTGGGATTTGGTGATTGGCTGAGGCCAGTTGGAATGCCTCCACAACCAGAGCATTGTATGATTATTTTAAGTGTGCAAATGATGACATGGTGTTTTCCCGTCACCTCTTTCCAGACTCTTTTAACCTCTGTAACGACAGTCACCCATAGTTGTCCCCACCACGACCTCTTTCCCCACCACAAGGGGTGGGGGCATTTCCGTTATAGGAGTGCCTTATTTACATAAAGATAGTTTATTTTCTTATTTTATTTTTTGTGGAACTGGGGGTGGAACCCAGGGGCTTTGCTACCTCCGGGCTATATTCCCAGACCTATATAATACTTTATTTGGAAACAGGGTCTCACTAAGTTGCAGAGAGCCCCACTCAGTAGCTGAGGCTGACTTTGAACCTGAGCGATCCTCCTGTCTCAGCCTCCCAAGTGCTAGGATTACAAGAGCACGCCGCCACGCCCAACTCTTACATAAAGATAATTTAGAAAAGACAGTGGACCCTTTCTAGATGACTGACCCTTTATGAGCAGGCTGGCACACCTGGGTTACTCCAGGAGATAGGGCAGTGTTATGGGTTCATTTAAACCATGTTGATCTTGTCCCCAGTTAAAGAAAATGGCTTAAAAAACAAAAAACAAAAACCGGGGCTGAGGCATAAGCCCTCCTGGTGGCCAGGAATATGGAAAGGGAGGCTAGGGCCGCGTGAGGCCAGCTTCTTACTAGGTAATAAACCAAAATAGACGTGTCTAATGAAAATCCAATAAATGAATTAATATAAGTAACATAAATGTGCCTATGAATTCCCATATATCTCAGCAATAAATATATATAAGTATATATATTAGTGGCTTATATAATGTGTGTGTGTGGATTTAAGTACAGTGGTATATAAGTTTATATAACTATACTGGCTTTGGGACACAGAGGCAATTAGGCAGATTTCTCAGACAGACCTTTTAAAAATTGTAGCCACTCTTATATTTTGAATTTCTTACCAGTATCCCAATGGTTCTGAGTATTTAGATTTGTAAAGTATGTAAACATTTTCTATTTTGTGTACAGATGCCTATTGTTATCTATACCAGCTTTTTCAGAGGGAAGATAATGAGTCTGTGTAGATAACCAAAGTGGTAATTCAGACTCAGATCATCTATCCTGGGGCTCAGATCATCTGAGTTCCTGTGAATCCAGTTCTAAAATCTTTATTAAGCCAGATGTAGCGATCCCAGTACTTGGGGTATCACAGGAGACAAGAGGATCTCAGATTCAAGATAGCACATGGTAACTTAGCAAGACCCTGTTTTAATCCCCCCCCCCCTTTTGTACTGGAGATTGAGTCTTGCTGGATTCTATCTCCAAGCTACACCTGCAGCCTTGTTTTTAAAATTTCTTTTTATTTGAAAATAGGTTCTAATTAAGTTGTTGAGAGTCTTGCTAAATTGCTGAGGCTGGCTTCAAACCTGTGATCTTCCTGTCTCAGCCTCCCAAGTACTGTGGGATTACAGGCCTGTATCACCACACCCAGTCATGTTTCAAATTTTAAAAAATAAAAATAAGAAAAGACCAGGGGTGTGGTCAGTGGTAGAGCACCCCTGGTTTAAATTCCTAACACCACATAAATAAATAAATAAATAAATAAATAAATAAATAAATAAATCTTCACTGATTTGGTGTCATGTAGATATGGTCCCTAACAATCTAACCCAGTTGGAAGCTCTTCGTTATGTTTCTGAGGCTGCAGGTGTGTGATGAGCTGGTAGGACCCCTGGGAGCCACTTCCACTTATTTGCACTCTTGGAGGGAGAAAGAGTGGAAAAGTTTCCAGGAAATAGTTAAGAAAAATGATTTTTCAATTTGGCTTTGTGAGGAAGTCAGAATTTCAGTCTCTCCCTGTACTCCTCTCATGAACAGGTGCGCATACACAGCGCTCTTTCATCAAGCTCATTTCTTCCTAGGCTTGACGGGTAGTAGCAAGGTGCTCTGTGGAGGGCAGGAGCAAACCTAAGCTGTCTCCGGAGGCGATAGACTAGTACACATTATCCGTGCGTGTAGTAGACACACGCTTGACTTATCTGGTTTCTTTTTTTTTTTTTTGGTGGTGGTACTGGGGTTCCTGGAAGCCCTTCTATATCCGGGCTACACTCCCAGACCTATTTTTTTTAGTTTTGGAAACAGGGTCTCTTAAGCCAGCAAGGCTGGCTTCGAACCTGCGCGATCCTCCTGTCTCCGCCTCCCAAGCGCGGGGATTACAAGCGTGCGCCACCACACCCGGTGCGACTTATCTGGTTTCTATAGCAACACTTCTGCTATCTGGAAATGCACATCATTTCCTAGAGCACATACTTGAGCTGCATCTCTCCAAACTGCCTCCAAGAGCTGAGGCCCCGGGTCCCCGGCGGGCGGCTGGGAGTGGGTGAGGCCGTGCGCCTTCACTCCCTGTCCCCATGGGCAGTCCTGGCTGAGCCGACCGCTGAGGCTCCTGAGGCTCTGCTCTACAGGTCTACTCAAGATGATTTTTTTTATGAAAAGGAATATAGATGAGTTTTAATAAGATTCCCCTCTCTCTGGGCCGGCTCTGATAACTTGGCTTTAAATATGCATCTCATTCTCCTAACTGCTTCTCTTGTTGGCAAGATCAAAACAAGGCACACGAAGAGACAGAAAGAATCTATCCTTGGAGAAAAACACAACCACACCACCCTTTCCAAACCCACAACTGGCTACTAATGGATGAAATAAGTAAAAGGGAGCTTTCTGGCCCATCCTATGGTGTGCGCTACCATACTTGGTTTAGAGGGTATTTTTAAGGTTTTTTTGAGATAATTTATAGGTATAGACTGGTTTTGTTTCTGTGTGTTTGTTGTTGTTATTGTTTGTTTGCAAAAATTGGATCAGGTGGCTAGCTCCGAGGAAGCTGGAACCTGGGAGACAGCAACTAATATTAAAGAAAGCATTCAGCTTAAAGTTCTACCAGTGCAAAAGAAACATTCGGCAAAGTTCTCCCAGTGCTCGGTTAGCGGCACCCTGTGCTTGGGGCCGAGGGCGGCGAGCCCGCTTTCCTGCATCACGGCCTCCACAGGAGGCCCCAGTGCTTCTCTGCTGGAGCCCAGAGGGATCCGCCTGGGGGGAGGCCAAGGCGTTCTGACCTTGTTGGATGCGAGGACTTGCCTCCCTCCCAAACATGTTTTCGCTTCCTTTTCCTTGAAGGAGGGAAGGGAGAGCATAAATATTCTACATCTCATTCACAATGGCCAAACTATGGAACCAGCCAAGATGTCCATCAACAGATGAGTGGATTACAAAACTATGGAATATGTACACAGTGGAATTTTACTCAGCCATAAAGAAGAAGAAAATTACGCCGTTTACAAGGAAATGAGTGGAACTGGAGAACATGATGCTAAGTGAGATTAGTCAGTCACAAAAAGTAAAAAAATCGGATGCTCTCCCCAATATGTGGAGGCTAGGGAGAAAAGGGTCATAGGAAGAGGTCTAGATGAAGGAGAGACCATAGATGAGCAAATAAGGCGACCTCACTGAGGGGGATGGGAGGTGGAGAGAGGGAAATTTCCCAACGTACATGATGTATATTCACAAACATATCAAAGTCAGTCACTAAGCCAAACATGAGAAGGAGGGAGGGGTAGGGAATGGGGCAGGAATTTGGGAAGGGCTAACTAGTGATGTGTGCATGTATGCCTCTACCATCTTGTACCCCATTAAGAGGTATGACTACAATGCACCAATAAAAAATTTAAAAAATTCTACATCTCATCAAGCAACTCTGAGTTAAAGCTGAAGGGCCTGATCTCACAGCTTCCTTTGAGCTCTGCCTTTAAAACATCAACCCTGGCCGGGCGTGGTGGCGCACGCTTGAAATCCCAGCACTTGGGAGGCTGAGACAGGAGGATCACGCGGGTTCGAAGCCAGCCTCAGCTACTTAGTGAGGCACTCCGCAACTTAGTGAGACCCTGTTTCCAAGTAAAATATAAAGTAGGTCTGGGAGTATATCCCGAGGTAGAAAGCCCCTGAGTTCCATCCCAGTACCACATAAATAAATAAATAAATAAATAAATAAATAAATAAAACATCAACCCTCTCACCTCAGTCTTCTCTTTGGTAAAATGGGAAGATAAGTCCTGCTTTATCATCATTTAACATGCTTTTCTTTCATAGTGTTTATTACCATTTGTAGTTTATATTTGATTAATGTCTGCCTTCTTCACTGGGTGATAATACTCACGAGGCAGGGACTGTGCATGCTTTCCTCTCCATTTATTCCCAGCACCTAGTACAGGGCTTCTACGTAGTGGTCACTCAATAAATACTCTTGCGAGTCTGGGGATGGAACCCAGGGGTATTAGACCTCTGAGCTACAGCCCTTGCCCTATTTTTAATTCTTTATTTTGAAACAGGGTCTCACTAAGTTGCAGAGGCCTCACTAAATAGCTGAGGCTGGCTGCGAACTATGATCCTCCGGTCTCAGCCTCCCAAATGCTAGGATTACAATAAATACTTTTGAATAAATAAATGAATGAGAGTGTGAAGATAAAGTGAGATCAAGTATTGAAGCCCTTTTAAAAACTGTTAGCTGAGGAGCCAGGCGTGGTGGTGCACGCTTGTAATCCCAGCATTTGGGAGGCTGAAGCAGGAGGATTGCAGTTCACAGACAGCCTCAGCTACTTAGTGAGGCCCTTTGCAACTCAGTGAGACCCTGTTTCAAAATAAAGAATAAAAATAGGGCTGGGTGTAGCTCAGAGGTAGAATGCCTTGGGGTTCCATCCCTAGTACCACACGCACACACAAATTGTGAGCTGAGCCGGGTATGGTGAAGCACTCTTGTAATCCTGGTACTTGGGAGGCTTAAGATAAGAGGATCTCAGGTTCTAGGACAGCCTCAGCAAGTAGTGAGACTACTACTTAGTAGTCAGAGGAGGGTGTAGGTCAGAGGCTTCAATCCAATCCTCAGTGCCACACACACAAAAATTGTTAGCTGAGTGTAGGAGTATACGCATGTAACACCAATACTTAAGAAGTTGAGACAGAATGGTCACAAGTTCAAGGCAAGCCTTGGCAACTGAGCCTGGTTTTTTTTTTTTTTTTTGGTGGTACTTGGGGTGGAACCTGGAACCCAGGGGCTTTAATACCTCCAGGCTATACTCCCAGGACTATTTTGTTTTGTTTTTGTTTTTTGGTGGTACTGGGGTTCCTGGAAGCCCTTCTACCTCGGGGCTACACTCCCAGACCTATTTTATATTTTTTATTTGGAAACAGGGTCTCTTAAGCCAGCATGGCTGGCTTCGAACCTGCGCGATCCTCCTGTCTCCGCCTCCCAAGCACAGGGATTACAAGCGTGTGCCACCACACCTGGCCCTTCCAGGCCTATTTTATACTTTATTTGGAAACAGGGTCTTGCTAAGTTGCTGAGAGCCTCACTAAGTAGCCAAGTCTGGCTTTGAACCTATGTGATCCTCCTGTCTCAGCCTCCCAAGAGCTGGGATTACAAGCATGCACCACCACACCCGGCTCTGAGCCCTGTTTTGAAATAAAAAATAAGAAGGGCTGGGGGTATAGTTCAGTGAGAGAGTGCCCTTGGGTTCAATCCCCAGTACCACACAACCACACACACACACATGTAAATAGTTAATTTTCTTCTGTGCCTGGCTTATTTTGCTTAGCATGATATTCTCTAATTCCATCTTGGGTTCAACATGCTCAACACTAATTACAGTTCATCCTCCTTGTTCATGAAGTCCATGTTTGTGAGTGGACTTGCTAAAATCAGTTGTTAACTCCCAAATCAATACTTGGAGGGACATGCAAAGAGCTGGGGAAAAGAAATTTCTTCTTTTCCTTTTTTTTATACATCTTTATAAAGGTAAAATCTAAAACAGTTCAACTTCAAGAAATAGAAAGCAGAATGGCTGGGGGATAGAGGAAATGGGGAAATGGGTCTAAAGCCTCAAATAGGAGAAATTAGATTGTTTTGGGGGGATATATTGTGAGAAATACAGTAAATAATAATGTCTTGTACATTTTAAGATTGCTAAGAGGGTAAATTTCAAGTATTTCACCACACACAAAAGCATGCTAGTGGTTGGGGGATGTAGCTCAGTGGTACTCACCTTGGGTGACAGGTGCAAGGCCCTGGGTTCAGTTCCCCAGCACTGAATAAAATAAGGTATTGGAGGTAATGCATATGTTAATTATATTGATTTAATTATTCTACACTGTAGTCATAAATCATAATATTACTTTGTATCCCATAAAATACAACTATAATTTGTCAATTTATAATCACAAAATAAAAATAAATTGCAAAGGGAAGATGTGTAAAGCATTGTTTCTTAACTAGACTGTAAATTCCTTGAGTTTGGAAAGTAAGTCTTACACTCTTTATTCCCATTTAACCCAACAGAGCATTTTCACTGAGCAGGTGCTCTGTAAATAATTACGCTTACAACTTGCTATAGTTTGGATCTTAGATGGCCCCCAAAGGCCCATGTGTTCGAGTATGGTCCCCAGCTTGGCACTATGGGGAAGTGGTGGACACTTTAAGACGTGGAGCCTAGTAGAAGGTTTTAAGTCACTGGAGGCGAGCCATCAGAGGGGACTGTGCGGCCTGGCTATGAGCTGAACGACTTTGCTCTACCACACACTCCTGCCACACGTGCAACCAGCCAATCACTCAGGGCAATCCCAAGGTCCCAAAACTGTGAGCTAAAATAACCTTTTCCTCTTTATAGTTAGTGATCTCAGATACTCATTACAGTAACTGAAATCTGATTAACACGGTTCTATAGTGTTTAAGAGAAAATGATCAGGCTTGCAATAAACAACCTGAAAGTGGATTTAAGAAAACAATTCCATGCACAATGGCATCAACAGTAACAAAATCTGTAGGAATATATGCGACAAAGGAAGCATAAAAATTTATTCTGTGACTAAAAATCAGTATTGAAAGAAATTAGAAAAGATCTAAACAAATGCAGAAACACTCCATGTTCATGGCCATGCTTTCCAAACGGATCAGCACAGTCCCTATAAAATCCCACGCAGCTTCTTTGCATAAACTGACAATTGGATCCCATAATTCACACAGAAATCTGAGAGACCCAAAAATAGCCCATACAATCTTGAAAATGTGAAACAAGTTTGGAGAAATTGTATTTCTTGATACCAAACTTACTAAAAAGTTACAGTAATTAAGATAGTATAGTACAAGCATAAGGGTAGACATACACATATACATATACATACACACACACACACACACACACACACACACACACACACACACATATGTTGGTGGTACTGGGGTTCCTGGAAGCCCTTCTATCTATCTCTGGGTTACACTCCCAGACCTATTTTATATTTTTATTTGGAAAAAGGGTCTCTTAAGCCAGCAAGGCTGCTTCGAACCTGCGCGATCCTCCTGTCTCCGCCTCCCAAGCGCGGGGATTACAAGCGTGCGCCACCATGCCCGGCTATGGGTAGACATATTCTTATCCAGTGGAGTAGAATTGAAAGTCCAAAATAAGCCCTCGCCATACCAATTAATTGATTTTCAATATGAGTGCCAAAAAATTCAGTGGGGAAAGAATAGTCTTTTATTTTTTATTTTTATTTTTTGGTGGTACCGGGAATGGAACCCAGGGGCCTTCTACCTCCGGGCTATAATCCCAGACCTATTTTATATTTTATTTGGAGACAGGGTCTCTTAAACCAGCTGAGGCTGGCTTTGAACCTGCACTATCCTCCTGTCTCAGCCTCCCAAGCACGGGGATTACAAGCGTGCGCCGCCATGCCCCGCTAAGAATAGTCTTTTCAAAGAGTGCTGGGATAATTGGATTGCCACATGCAAAAAGTTAAGTTGGATGTCTACCTCACATTACATACAAAAATTAACTCAAGATGGATCAAAGACAATGACCCAATTAAAAATGGGCAAAAGATCAGAATAGACATTTTTCCAAATAAGATGCACAAATGGCAAAAAACATGCAAATTTGGTCAATATTATTAGCTATCAAATAAATGAAAATCAAAACCACAATGAAATACTATTTCACACCTACTAGGATGGCTATAATAATAATAATGACAAGAGCAGGTGAGGATGTGAGAAAATTAGAACTCTCATACATTGCTGGTGGGAAGATAGTTATGCAGCCCCTTTGGAAAACAGGCTAGCAATTCCTCAAAATATTAAACTTCAAGTTGCTATATGACCTAACAGTTCCACTCCCAGGTATACACCCAAGAGAAATGAAAGCATGTATCCACATAAAAACGTGTATAAGAATATTCATAGCAGCATTATTCATAGTAACGGAACAGTGGAAATAACCTAAATGCCCATTAACTGATGATGGACAAATAAAACACAGAATATCCATGTAATGGAATATTACTTGGCAATTAAAAATGAAATACTGAGCCAGGCATGGTGGTGCATGTTTGTAATCTCTGTACTTGGGAGGCTGAGAGAGGAAGATCGCGGGTTTTCGGCCAGCCGCAGCTACTTAGTGAGGCCTTCTGCAACTTAGTGAGACCTGTTTCAAAATAAAGAATAAAAAAATAGGGCTGGGAGTGTGGCTCAGAGGTAGAATGCCTATGGGCTCAATTCCCAGTACCGCAAAAAAAAAAAAAAAAAAAAAAAAAAAATATATATATATATATATATATATATATATATATATATGTATATATGAGGTATTGATACAGGCTATATATAAATGGACCTTGAAAAGATTATGCTAACTGAAGAACCAGCTACAAAAGACCACTTGTTCTATGGTTCCATTTACATAAACTGTTCAGAGAAGGCAAATTCTTAGAGATAGAGTGGATTACTAAAGAAAAGAGAAGTGTCTACTGCTAGATACAGGTGTTCTCTTTGGGATTATGAAAATGTTCTCGTATTGATTGTGAGAGTGACTGGATGACCCTGTAACTATGCTAGAAACCAGTTAATCGTTCACTTGAAATGGATGAATCACATGCCATGTGAACTACATCTCAAAAGTCTTAAAAATAAAGAATATCGTTTTTGCCCTCAGGGAGCCTCCAAGGTTGCTGGAATTTTTCTTGTTGTTATTATCTATTTTAAATATCCTAGCCACTCCATTTTAAAAGCATAGTTATTTTTCCATCAGTTACTGTAACTCAGTGCTTTCAGGTACCAGGTGAAAATTTCAGGGGGGATGTAAGAGGGGGAGACGGTCAGAGAACCAGGGCAGAGAAGTGCGGTGGCTGTGTCCCCTGGGCAAGGGCCTGCAAGCCTGTTCTCTTTCCTAAGCAATGGAAGTCATAAGTACTGAGCCTTGAAGACTCCAAACATGAATGTTCGTATTGAGATTTCTAGTCTGGGTTATAGTGTTTGGAACTGAGTGGGCTCTACCTTCTTCTTCAGGGCTAGAGACACCGAAAATACAAAACACTGGCCTGCCTCTAGGCTCCCACGTTTGTCTGAAGAGCCGGGTGATCAGTGGGCATGGGAAAAAAGCCACGGAGAGCTTGTGTCTTGCTAGAGAGCAGAAAGGTGACAAGGATGAGGGAACGCTCAGGCTGGATGGAGTCTAGGCGTAAAGCCTGCCTGAGCACACTGTGGGAAGGAACTCTGCCATCTTGATGACTTCATTGACTCCTACTACACTGTCCTTGCAGTCCTAGTCTTGTCTTCTTCCCTTCCTCCAGAATCCAAATTTCAGAGACTTGTCACACTCACTTGATTCAGACACTTTGAACAATGCCATTTCCCCCCCCCCCCCCGAAACTGGGGATTGAAGCCAGGGGCATTCTACATCCCCAGCCCTATTTTTTTTATTCTTTATTTTGAAACAGAGTCTTACTGAGTTGCAGAAGGCCTCACTAAGTAGCTGAGGCTGTCCTCAAACTGAGATCCTCCTGTTGCAGCCTCCCAAATGCTGGGATTACAAGCATGCACCACCACCCTCGGCTTGAACAAAGCCATTCTTTCTCTCTTTTTTTTTATTTTCTTTTTTTCTTTCTTTTTTTTCTTTTTTCTTTTTGCGGGTCTTGGATGTAACCCAGGGGCATTCAACCTCCGAGCTACACCCCCTGCCCTATTTTTTTTTATTATTTATTTTGAAGCAGGGTCTCAGTGAGTTGCAGAGGGTCTCACTGAGTAGCTGAGGCTGTCTGCGAACAGCGATCCTCCAGTCTCAGCCTCCTGAATGCTGGGATAACAAGCGTGCGCCACCATGCCTGGCCTGAACAAAGCCATTCTTGACAGAGAGAACCAGAATGGATAAATTAGGGAAGCAGAGAGATCTAGCAAACAATAAAAAAATTTGCTCTGATCATTAGAAATCTTAGTCTGATGAGGGAAATGTACTCAGATGCATAGGACAACTTTATTTGAAAACAAAGCTTCCTGGATCAAAGAATTTTGAGCTAGATTTAAAAAAAAATACTTATATTGTTGCAAAGAGAAGCAGTTCCACCCAAGGTAGTATGCGTAAAAGTGGCCAAGGTAGAGTTCTCGTCTATGATGCTGGGCTCCAGCCACAGAACTAGGCTCTGCTCCTGAGCTGCTCGACTATGGCCTTTGACTGCATATCCTGAGCAGTGTGATGTGACTGGGCTGAAGTCCAGTCAAGGGTCAACTGTTGCCCCAGTGAAGGGGCAACAGGGGTCCTCTGGAGGACTTGAGGCTAAGGTTTTTACTGGAGAAGTCAGTGCATTCACAATTGCCTTACAGGGAGTTGAAATACAAGAGTCAAGTGTCTTTTCTGTCTTATGGGTTACCTGCACCAACACAGATCTGCGTTCTGCTCTCTGGCCAGCCCTATGCTCTGTTCTTCTTATCCCAACTTGCCTAATTGATACCTTGGCTGATGGTGTCATTAAGAATGCTTGAATAATAGCCTGACCGGCTGATTTCAAAATGGGAGAGGGTGATTAATATGTAGGAAATCCAGTGGAGGGGGGGTGTCCCAAGAAATAAAAAATGGGGAAGGGATCCTTTTGCACCCCTGTCTCTCGTTCTGAGCAGAGGGAGGCACTTGAGGAGGGGATTCGGATTTCTAGTCCTTTCTAGGTTTGCCGATCTCCCTCCATTTCTCCTCCCCTACCTCCCCCAACAGCACACGTCCTGACACCTACAAGCTCGTTACAGGATGATGACCTATATTTTTATCTTTTTTATGAGCATCAAACATACATCGTCTTGCAAGCACATGTGTTTTTCCCCTATTGACGTGTGAGTGCCTTTGATGGTAATTTATTGTAGGGTTGAGCAGCCAGGTCTTAATTGTACCCTAAAATTGCTTACCATTTTGATGCCTCCAAACCATCCCAAAATGTACCTTTTTCCTACAGAAGGGTGTGGGGCAATCCCTTTTTTTTTTTACTGTCGTCTACGGTGGAATGTGGAGCTTAGAGAGAACATGAGGGAGAGATTGCCCAGCTGGGTTTCAGGGACGCCTCGGTCTCCAGCTTCTAATTGCGGTCGGGCTGTGTGAAAGTTTTGCTCTACTCAGCAGAATTGAACTCGGCTTTTCCCTCATAGTTTAGGATCAACGTGGCTTTACTGGCTGTTCAGAATCGCCATCGAGTGGTTTCTACTCCAACATTCGGAATATTCGGGAAGTTTCCATCGTGGGCACTTGTCTCTGGGAATCTAGATGTATTTGCACACGAGACCGTTGTGCATTAGCCTCGGGAGTCTGGCTGTGAGAGGCAGTGAACCCAAAGTGTATCAGGCATCCTGAGCTAGGCAACGAGCATCACTTCCACATCTGACCACTCCCTCCCTGGCTTAGGTAGGTAGGCTTTGGGACCCCAACATCCAGGGAGGAAAAGGAAGATGAAGGGTGGAATTCTACCACCATGGGTTGAGCCCAAGCAGAACTTAGTTCTGAGTTATAATTTGACTTTGGGCCCGAGGGCCTCCTTTGCCTGGCCTGGCTGTGTCCTTCGGGACAATAAGCGGCTCCATCCCCTAGGACACTCACATGTATTATAGGAGGACGAGTCAAAGCTCCAGAAGGACCAGGAAAGTAACCCAAGTCTCATGAAAATGTGAGGGGCAAAGGGAGGCTGCAGTTCTACCTCTCTCTCCGGAGAGGCCAAGGCCAGTGAGCAGTGTCCTCCCAGGCGGTGGTGCCGGCAGAGTCCGTGTTAGCTCCTATTACAGACTCTTCGAGCCAGCCAAGCTCACGTGCTCTCTGGCTCCCATAGGACACTCATCCCGTGCGCTTGCTCGAGCTCGCCCCCAAGCATTTACCCAGGCCAGTCCCTCCTCCCCCACCTTGGGTACTGTTTCTCTGTCTTCCCTCTTCATCCCTGTCCATGGCCTCGTTAGGTACCTGGTCCTAAATTTGCTGCCACCAGAAAACTTCCTTAACTAGGCTGACTTCAGCCCTGGGACTCCATCATTCTATGGTTACTTCACATTATAGTATTTGCATTTATCTCCGCATCCTACTGTCTGCTCCAATGTCTGTGAAGCCTCTGGACCAAGAACAAACCTGTTGCCATCACTTTCTGAAAGAAATAGAGCTCTCTCTTCTCGTCAGGTGTAGTGATGCACACCTGTAATCCCAGTTCTTGGGAGGCTGAGATGGGAGGATTGTAGGTCTGAGGATAGCCTCAGTAACTTAGTGAGACCCCTGCTTCGAAATGAAAATTTTTAAATGCTGGAGGTGTAGCTCAGAGGTAGAATGCCCCTGGGTTCGATCTCCCACATTAAAAAAAAAAATCTCTTGCCTGCTGAAGCCTTCTCCAGAGAGACTTTATGCTCTACCTGGGTCTCCTATGTTTGCTTCCGTGGTGGTGGGGTATAGAGATGCAGACGAGCTGGATAAAGAATGCAGCTTCCGCTGGGCGTGGTGGCGCATGCTTGTAATGGTGGAGAAGATCACTCAGGTTCCAAGCCAGCTTCAGTGCTTAAGAGACCCTGTTTCCAAATAAAAATATAAAATAGGTCTGGGAGTGTAGCTCGGAGGTAGAAGGGTTTCCAGGAACCCCAGTACCACCCCCCCCCCCAAAAAAAATCGCAGCTTCCGTGAAGTCCACATGAAAACTCACTTTCCTGGGATAAGTGGAAGACTGTTCATTCTCAAATTTCAGAAGATGAGCCAGTTATTTGGAAATTTAAAAGAAATATGACACGCCTCTCTTAATTACCTGGTTCTTCATTACACAGAGAATAAAATCCCCATGCTATTGATTGGTCTTCAGGGCTCTTTGCAGTGACATAGTTTTTATTTACCTTTACAGCCCTTTACAGAGCCTACACTACAGCCCACGGGGCTGCCTGAGGTCCCTGGCCTTGCGCTGTGCTCGCTGTGCTCTTCTGCCTCCAGCCTTTGCACGTGCTGGTCCTGCAGTCTAGGATGCCTTCTTTCTTCTTTCTCACCTTATGAACTAGAGGGTCCGAACCTCTGGTTAAAGTCCAGTCTAAACTCTTCTCCAGGAATACTTCTTAGATCGCTAGTGACAATTATTTCTATCTCTCTCCCAACTAGAGTGGCACATTAGATGACCTTCTAATTTGGGCAGTATTTTGTACTGGAATGATTTGTAAAAATATTTGTCTCTGTTACTAGTTTGGAGGCTTTGGAAAGTAGAGATTTTATATTTTTAAACCATATCTCCCTTTCTGTCCCAGGCTTAGCATAATGCTTTGCAAAGCAGATGCTCAAGAAATAGAAATTAATTTGGGCAACAGAGCCAGGCTTTCATGTTTATTTCGTTCTTTCAGTTGCTTCTCCAACCAGATCACTGCTTTGTTCCGTCCAAATCAATCTTTGGGTGTTCTCCACCTCTATCAGTGGAAAGCAAGAGCTTCTAAAGTGATATGTCAGACTGCAGGCGGAGCTGACAGGCTTGAGAATAGAGCCCATGAGTCTGAAGACGGAGCCATTTCTGGCAAGTTCCCGGGCTCGTTTGAGATTCGCTTTCTCGCTTGGCAAAGGGTGTCTGAGGGGCATCTGTGCAGGTTCACTCAGGGAGAACCGGGAGCAAGGAAGAGGCAGCTGCCGGTGAGGAGAAACTGGCTTCTGAGGGTGGGATCAGCTGCAGGCTTGCCCGTCAGCCCAGAGCGCCGAGCCTCTGCTCCCAGGTGCTCACCTCCCTGCCGGCACCACGCTTGTGTCTCTCAGCTGCCACCGTGGCACGGACGCAGCTTCCCATTGGGTGCGGGGACGGGCTGGCCCACTCGCTCCTTGGTAGAAGGTGAAGAAGGAAATGGCTTTTAACTGCTTAGGTTAAATAGACTTAAGAAAAGACAAATCCAAACCGCCTGTGTTCCTCCTGTCAGCTCCTCAGGCCCCTTGCCATCTCAGTTCTCCTGCTCTTCTCATTCTAAGACAAACCATCAAACCATTTCCTTGTGCATAATTATCCTCCCTTGTGTCTGGTGGTCAAGTGGCTAACTGCTCCAGTCCTGTTCCCAGGTGCCCAATCCTGTAGCTTCCTTGTAGCCAAACTCCGGGCTATTATCTCCTCTTCTGTCTCCAGAAAGTCGTCTTTGACTAGTGTCCAGAAATGTCCTTAACCCTCGTCCTCTTCAGCACTGATTCTCTGTATCTTGTTTTCCATCACACAGGGAACTTCCCCACACGGACACCACTTTTATTACTAGGTCTGTGTCCATCCCCATGGCTTCCAGTTGACTGGCTTTCTCTTGCTTGGAAAGTCAAACAACTTTGGCAGAAAATACTAAAGAGAGACCTAGAACTTACCCTCTCTCTTCGCCCTTCTTTCCCTCTCAGTCCTTCCTTTCCTCCCACAAGCGGCCCCTGAGAATCTGTTATCAAACAGGCACTGCGCTTCTCCCTCCCTGAATAAGGCTCACATTTGATGCTCTCTCTGAGTGGGAGTTTAGATGTTGGTCTGAACCAAATATTCCTGAACAACGTTGAAAGCGTGGAAGTCTAATAGAATACAGAATCAGGATTTCTCTTCTCTGTTGGCCACTCTCCCCATTTTAGGCAGTGCTCTTTGTCGGGGGTCCATCTCTCAGAACTCGATTACAGAAGTGCTGTGTCTCATTCTGTGATGAGCAGTAATTCCATCTCAGACTTAATTTGAAGAATTCTTGAAGAACTCTAAGAAATGAAAAGGGAAGACTAGATAGTCCAGTCTTCCACTGTTCTACACACACACACACACACACACACACACACACACACACACACACGCTTATGCAATTAAATGCTGTTGAAACTAAAAGCTTAGGTGAAACTGGAGTAAAGAAGTAATCTTGCTAGGCATGGTAGCAAATGTCTATAATCCCAGTACTTGGGAGGCTGAGACAGGAGGATGGGCAGATCAAGGCCAGCCTCAGCTGCTTAACAAGACCTTGACTCAAAGTAAAAATAGAGAGAGGCCTCCACCATCTTATACTCCATTAAGATGTACGACTACAATGCACCAATGAAAATTTAAAAATAGGTATGTACATAGGTCAGAGGTAGAAAACTCCTGGGTTCAATCTCCAGCACCAAAAAATAAAAAAATAAAAGTGATCTCAGTTGAAGTTGAAGTTAATAAGGAAAGAGGCTTTGCAGGAAAGGCCTCTGAGCTGCGTTCTCCCATCTCCTCCCCTGGTCCTGGGCATGAGCCCAGGGGTGCTCTACCACTGAACTACATCTCCAGTCCTTTTTAGTTTGAGATAGAATCTCACCAAGTAGCCCAGGCTGGACTCAAACTTGAAAATCAGGTAAAGAGCAAAGAATAGCAATATTCTTTGCTAAAATCTAACTTTTTCAAAATACTGTTTAAATTTTGGCTGTGGTCATCCAAATGTATTCCACGCTTTGTTTTGCTGGGTTCTGTTCTGGAATCTGAGAGTGATCTGAGGAAGTTAACTTACCCCACCACGCATCTCCTGCACCCTTCATTCTAACCACTTTTCCTGGACAATAAGGCTCCATGGTAAAGCAAAGAATCTGTCACACTTGGTATCTGTCCACTGACCTTTGCTTTTCTGGAATGACTATGCCTGAGGAGAGGAAGTGCCACCTAGAGACAGTCTCTGGATTCTCCCAGCCCATCTAGGGAAGAATCCTGGCCTAGATCATGCTACCTCGCCACAGTGGAGGAAAGTTTTAGCTGGAAAGTGTGTGTGTGGCGGGGGGGGGGGGGGCGGCACTGGGGATTGAACCCAGAGGCATTCTACCTCTGAGCTACACCCCCAGCTCAGTTTTATTTCTTATTTGGAAACAAGGTCTCACTATATTGCGGAGGGCCTTACTAAGTTGCCAAGGCTGACTTTGAACCTGAGATCCTCCCGTCTCAGCCTACCAAATGCTGGGATTACAAGTGTGCACCACCATGCCCGGCTCTAGCAGAAGAAAGAAGTGGTCAGTTTGCATAGTGTGAGGGGAGGAGGGGTAATGTATCTACCTCTTTCCTTTGGCATATTTAGATTTAAAAGATGCAATAAGCCAGGCGTGGTGGCGCACGCTTGTAATCCCCTGCGCTTGGGAGGCGGAGACAGGAGGATCACGCAGGTTCGAAACCAGCCTTGCTGGCTTAAGAGACCCTGTTTCAAAAAAATATATACACACACACACACACACACATATATATATATATATATATATATATATACATATCTACAAACACACATATATATGTATACATATGTATATATGTGTATATATATTGAAACAGGGTCTCTTTTTTTTTTGGTGGTGGTACTGGGGTTCCTGGAAGCCCTTCTACCTCCGGGCTACACTCCCAGACCTATTTTTACATTTTTATTTGGAAACAGGGTCTCCTAAGCCAGCGTGCGCGGCTGGCTTCGAACCTGCGTGATCCTCCTGTCTCTGCCTCCCAAGCGCGGGGATTACAAGCGTGCGCCACCACGCCCGGCCTCGAAACAGGGTCTCTTAAGCCAGCAAGGCTGGTTTCGAACCTGCACACACACAAAAAAATATATATATATATGATAGGATGATAGGTCTGGGAGTGTAGCCTGGAGGTAGAAGGGTTTCCAGGGACCCCAGTACCACCAAAAAAAAAAAAAAAAAAAAAGCAATAACACAAAAGGAATTAAGCTTTGTAGAGAAAGAAGAGATGGAATTACCAAAGAAGAATTTTCAACAGAGTAGGTAATTGAACTGATGGAAGGAACGTGTGTAGCCTCTTTACTGGGAGCCAGGAGAACAAGATCCATCACCACTGGTCCCATTCTCAGTGGATGAGAAAAGCTCCAAAGCTCTGTCTTCAGGCCTGAGATCCAGTCACTTCAGGTTAGGACAGAGAGGGAAGCGCGGGTGCCTGAGCCCACCCTTTGAGGCCTTTCTCCCCTGGGGTGTGTGCCCCTGATTACGTAAAGAAGGTTTTCTCCCTTCCCCTTCAGAGATGGAAAGTTTTGAAGAGAATCCGGAGGTCATTCGACTTTGACATTGAATGTAAATAGAGTTTTGTAATGAATTTTTGTCCGGTTTTCTTATCTAGATGACCTGCCATGGGGGTGACTTTTCATACTGACATCTGATTTGTGAATTTTCTACTTTGTGGATTTTTGCAGACTACATCCTTCCACTGCCTCGGGCTTGACAGAAATTCAGAAATTAGAAAGAGCGTCGAGGACAGACGGCCCGTTTGTGTGTGTGTGCATAGGAATGGCTTGCTGTGGTGATCCGCAGGTCAGGTCATGTAAATGTATTTCACTTTTCTTTCTTCTTCGTGACACTAATGGCATCTGTGACTCTTTAATGGTAAGCCTGTGTCTATATTGTGCCTTGCTGTATACTCACCACTTAGCATAGGTCTTGGCACATGGTAGGCTTTCAACAAATGGAAAAACTGTACCTCTCCTCACATCCGCTGAGTTGGATAAAGAGAAGTCCTCCTTCTCAGGACGAGAGGATGCTGGGCTATGGCCAATGGGGAATCAGAGACTAGCTGTGGAGCCTCTGATCTGATATCCCAGGAGAGGCTGCAGCCCGAGGGGAGATCCCTTGTTGACCAGCCTCTTGCCATCTCTGCTGGCGTCCCATCACAGTACCTGGGGCACGGCTGGAGTGATCAAGCTAGGGATGGGAGGAGGTGAGTCCTTGCTATCAGGACAGACATCTTGTTCCAGCTCTGTTGTCCCAGCCCACTGACCTGCGGGGCACCGTGGGGGGGTTGGGAGCATGAGTCAGAGAGGAATGTGGAGCTGGCTGCTGGGAGTTTGGTTCTGTGGGGAGAAGCCTGTTCCCCACGCCTCTCAGTTCTCTATAGCATCTCCAGGGGAAGAGTTAGAAACGGTGACTCGGAAGAAGGCAGACTGAGGCTCTTTCCAAAACACAGGATGTTGGTAGGAGAAAAACTTAAATGAGTTTCAGTGGTCTGAAAAGTATCCCAGAGCTGGGCGTGGTGGCGCACAAGACAGGAGGATCGCACAGGTTCAAAGCCAGCCTCAGCTACTTAGTGAGGCTCTCAGCAACTAGTGAGATCCTGTTTCCAAATAAAATATAAAATAGGTCTGGGAGTATAACCTAGAGGTAGAAAAGCCCCTGGGTTCCACCCCCAATACCGCCCCCCCACACACACAAGAAAAGTATCCCAGAGTATTTCAATAGAAAGGAAGTTTGAAGATGGGCATGGTGGCACACACCTGTAATCCCACTACTTGGTAGGCTGAGACAGGAGGATCACGGATTTGAGGACAGTCTCAGCAACTAAGTGAGACTCAGCCACCTAGTGAGACCCAATTTCAAAATAAAAAATAAAAAAAGGGCTAAGTGTATAGCTCAGAGATGGAATATCCTGGGTTTCAATCCCCAGTAGCACACATAAAATAAATAGGTAAAAAAATAATATATAAAATAAAAAAGTTTGAGCAATCCTCCCAACCATACTCCTGCCTCGATCCCAGATAAACTCTCCCCCGCTCATAGATTTCCCAAAAGTAAGGGCATCCCACTGCTAACTTTGGCCGAATCCAGTCTGTACCACGGAGGTGCAGCGTGACTTCTCTGAACTACCATCTCCTCATTCCTCCTGTGGGAATGAGGGGACCCACCGGGGACTCCCCGCCTTCTGTGCGTAGTGCACGGTGGGTGGTGTCAGATGGCAGCGGGTGCAGAGAGGCCCTTGTTCTTGGAGCCTAATGCAGAGGGGACCTGTGAGTCTTGTAAATATGATGACATCGGCAATGACAGACTCTTCAGCCGCCTGGTAGTCTGTAATTGAAGCCAGGAATTCAGCACACGCTCAGACACACCCAGTCCTTGCTGCTGCGGGTTCCCAGAAGTGAGTTCTTGCCTAGCCACCAGGCTGGGAGGACCCTCACTGATCTGGCACTCCCAGGCACACTTTGGAGCTGAATCTAAATTGCCAACTTACCCCCAAATTTTATCCATTTCCATTCCTAGTAATATCTAAACTCTTCTTTCTAGCTGCTAAAGTGTTCAGTAGGTAGCACCCAAGCCCCACGGCAGTGTCCCGGGAGAGCCCTTCATTTTGGTGTAACTGAAATCTGTTTTTGTTATAATCAGAGTTTAAGATTAATCAAGCCAGAAGACTTCTACACAGCTCTGAGGCCCCAGGCAAGTGGGTTGGGGCTTCTTCTTGCTATTCTCATCCTCGTACCATAATGAGATGCTTTGTTTCCATGAATCGGCCCTGATCCAGACTTCTAGACTCTATGACAGGACATTTCATCCCTCCCTCTGCCTCCAGGCAGGACTGAACTTAACTCATCCCAGTCTGAGAGGTGAATCCTTTAGCCCTTGTTTCAAGATGTCCTGAATCTTGGGCCTTTTTCAGTTAAAAATGCACACCTGATTGTCCCAGTCTTCTTATCTTCATTTCCTATGGCAATTCTAGCCCATTTCTTCTTAGTGTAGAGAAGAGCCACACCCTCTTACACCTTTCCAGCCAGAAGTGTCTCAGTTCCTTTATAATGCCTTCAAGTGTTAGTTTGCTTCTATATTTTTCTAACATTTTCTTCATTGTGGTTATTGCACACACACACACACACACACACACACACACACACACACACACACCTCACTCTTGCTTTGGACTGAGATGTCAAATACTCATTGTCTCCACCTCTGGATGCCTTTCCCTCGCTCCTCAGGCCTGACCTTCCACTGCCTCTGAGCCCTGTCATTGTTCCTCTCTCGACCGCATTTTCTGTGTTTCCTCTCCTCAATCCTCCTGAAATCCGCTGACAACAATGTTAAGAACTTATTTCAAGCCCTGTATGATGGTACATACCTGTAATCCCAGTACTTGGGAGGCAGAGAAAGGAGGATCACAGGGTCGAAGACAGCTTCAGCAATTTATTTATTTATTTATTTTTATTTATTTATTTATTTATTTTGGTGGTACTGGGGTTCCTGGAAGTCCTTCTACCTCCGGGCTACACTCCCAGACCTATTTTTACATTTTTATTTGGAAACAGGGTCTCCTAAACCAGTGCGCGTGGCTGGCTTCGAACCTGCGTGATCCTCCTGTCTCTGCCTCCCAAGCGCGGGGATTACAAGCGTGCGCCACCACGCCTGGCCAGCTTCAGCAATTTAGCAAGACCCTGTTTCAAGATTAAAAAATAAAGCCAGGCATCGTGGCGCACACCTTTAATCCAGTTCTTGGGAGGCTGAGATAGGAGGATCACAGGTTCTAAGCTAGCCTCAACAACTCAAGGAGACCTTCTTTTAAAAAAAAAAAAAGGGTTGGGGTGTAACTCATAGGTAGAATGCCCCTGGGTTCAATCCCTGTGCTAAACACACACACACACACACACACACACACACACACACCACCACCACCACCACCACCACCACCACCACCATCAACAACAACAACAATAACAACAACAACCTTTATTCAACTGGCCTCAAGATCTGCCCTTGCCCCACTCTCTCCAAATACAAAGTAGAGAGGAGAACATTCCCTGAGGGCCGTGCGGGGAGCCAGCAGTAAGGTACAGTGGGAAGGTACCAGGGGAAAGTCAACAACCTGGGCGTCCAAGAGCAGGTCTGTAACACTGGGCGACTCAAAACCACTCAGGCCTTTGGGTTTAATCATTTGGCCCAGGAAGTGTTGAATTGGGCCATCTCTAAGAATTCTTTAACTTGAAAGATGTTATGAATTTGTGCTTTATTCTCTTTCTTGGCCTCTTCCAATAAGATGACAGACTACAAAAAAACACAGAAACACAGACTAGGAAAAGAATGATTTGAAAGATATAAACGATAGGGGGGAAATGTAAAGATGGTGGCGGTAATGATGGAAAAATATGTAGTGAGGCAGGAGGGAGCTCTAGCACCTCCTCATCCTCTTGCAATCTTACCAAAATTACTGTGATGTCTTTAAAGGTGGGGAAGTAGCCGCAGCTGAAGCCCTGTCTCCTCTGCACAGTGGCCACCAGGCATGTCCTTGGCGTCCTCTTCCATTCTGGAAAGGTGGCCTGCCCTCCTTCGGGTCACTGATGAAAGAGCTTGTGTAAGTCCTGATTCATTTGTTTCTTAGAAATCTTCAAGTCCTGTGTGAGTAGAGAAGTATATCGGTTTTCTCTGGAACCAGAAAGTCCTCTTTTTCTAAATGGAGCTTAAGTTTCTTCTATGATATATTGGTCATTATGCTTCATCATAATCCCTGTAAAGTAAAAGGCCGTAAAAGCAGTAGTTTATAAGGTTATGTGGTCGTGTGTGTGTGTGTGTGTGTGTGTGTGTGTGTGTGTGTGTGATTACTACTGTGTACTAGAGGAGACAGAGAAATGTCATACTGACCGTGCTTCTTACCCTAAGCAAGGATAGAATCACATTATTTTAGGCTTAGATTGTTTTAGAAAAGAGAGTCTGAAGAGTTAGAGGAGAGAGGAGGGGAAGGCTAATATTAAAGTCTGCTATTTGTTAGCTTTATAAACACTTAGGTGTGCCTAAGTATAAGATGAAAATTTATCTTTCTAAAATAATTTCTTAGAAAAGACAAAGTTGCTTTAGATCTGAATTTTTGCAATTTACTATATTCTGATATTTGTTCTCAATTATTATTATTTGTTGTTTGTTTGTTTTGCAGCACTGGGGATGGAACCCAGGGGCATTCTACCTCTGAGCTATACTCCAGCCCTATTTTTTATTCTTTTTTTTTGGTGTGTGTGTGTGTTACTGGTGGTGGAACCCAGAGGCTTTCTACCTCCGGGCTATACTCCCAGACCTTTTTTTTATTTTATTTGGAAACAGGGTCTCACTAAGCTGCTGAAAGCCTCACTATGTAGCTGAGGCTGGCTTCGATCCCATGCGTTCCTCCTGTCTCAGCCTCCCAAGCGTGGGGATTACAAGCGTGCGCCACCACATCCGGCTCTATTTTTTATTCTTTATTTTGAAAAAGGGTCTCACTGAGTTGCAAAGGGCCTCACTAAGTAGCTGAGGCTGTCTGCGAACCACTATCCTCCTGTCTCAGCTTCCCGAATGCCAATACTACAAGTGTGCACCACCACGCCCGGCCTTCAATATTCTTATGGGAAGACACACTATCCTGTAAAAACAACAACAAAAAAAAAACCCAAATCACTCCGGCCTTCCAAACAACAAAAACAAGGGTCTAATTACAGTTTCTGGGAATGTGAAGGCCTGGATTATTTGAATCAACTTTCCTGCTCAAAACAACCAAAATGTTGGATAAAATATTTAAAACATCTTAAAAGCATCAAAGAGCTGACAAGATAGTATCAAAATATCAGACCAAAATCTAATGAAAAGTGGAAACAGAAAGTGCTAAGTGGAACAAAAAGCCTACTTTTAACCAGAGGCTTTTGCTGATAAAGCAACTTTAACCTGGTTTTGACAGCAGGTCTCTGAACTAAAGCCCAAGGTTGGTTCAAAGTGGGGGGTCTAATGGGAGATTGTCCCCCATAAAACTGAAAACCAAAGGGTTACACTCTTAGGATAAAGATAAAATAGAAGTAAAACTATCCTTTATGCCTCATTTCCAGGGTACCTCAAAAAAGTTTCCTTGGTGCTGAGCAGATCAGAAGAAAAAAGCCAAGTCAGCTGATTGGCAGAGCAAATTTATATCAGCCAAGTGGCCAGAGAAAACCCCCATTGCTGAATTTAGTTTGAAATGATTCCAGCCTTCCCATAGGCATCTGGCAAAATCAAAGGCGAATCTTCCCTCAGTGGAGACATCTTACTGCCTTGAAAAGCCTCCACCTGCAGTTCCTCAAAGGCAGCGCAGTGAGCATTGCAAGAACAAAAGCAGAGTCAGCCGGGCATGGTGGTCCTTGCTTGTAATCCCAGCATTCGGGAGGCTGAGACAGGAGGATCACGGTTCGGGGACAGCCTCAGCTACTTAGTGAGGCCCTTCGCAACTCAGTGAGACCCTGGTTCAAAATAAAGAATAAAAAATAGGGCTGGGAGTGTAGCTCAGAGGTAGAATGCCCCTGGGTTCCATCCCCAGTACCACAAACAAACAAACAAACAAAAAGATCCAATGCAAAGGGAAAGAATAGAGACAATATTTGTTTGTTTGTTTGTTTTGCAGCATTGGGGATTGAATCCAGGACATTCTACCTCTGAGCTACACTCCCAGCCTGATTTTTTTATTCTTTATTTTGAAATCACTAAGTTGAGGGGGGCCTCCTAAGTAGCTGAGGCTGGCGGGAAACCTGTGATCCTCCTGTTTCATTCTACCTCCCAAGTACTGGGATTACAAGTGTGCGCCACCACGCCCAACGAGAGACAGTATTTGAAGAAATAACAGTTGAGAATTTTCTAAAACTGATTAAAGTCACTAAGAAGTCCCGTAAATCCCAAAGGAGGAGAAGGAAGAGGAAGAGGAAAAGGAGGAGGGGGAGGAGAGGGGAAGAGAAGGAGGAGAAGGAGGAGGAGGAGGAGGAGGAGGAGGAGGAGAAGGATGAGGAGGAGGGAGAAGGAGAAGGAGAAAGCGCCGCCACCAGGCACCTCTAGTTGCAGCTACTCAGAAGGTTGAGGCAGGAAGATCGCTTGATCCCAGAGAAAAAGGGTGGAAAAGTAGTGTCCCTGAATAATTTTAAAAAGTTGATAAAGCCAGGCATAATGGCATACACCTGCAATCCCAACTACTTGGGAGAGTTTGAGGCCAGCCTGGCAACGTGGCAAAATCTCATCTAAAATAATAAATAAACGAAATTGATCAACCTCTAGCTAGACTGATTGTGAATATAAGGAAGAAGACACAGATCACCATTATCAAGAATAAAACAGGAGACACCACAGATTCAGTGGAATTTAAAAGACTAACAAGAAAGATTATGAACAACTTTATATCAATAAACTTTATAACTTAGAAAAGCACAAATTCCTGCAAGTTACCAAAACTGACACTTGAGTAAGAAATGCAAACAACCCTAGCTCTAGTAAAGAAACCAAATTATATAACTAAAAACTAAATATATGTAAATAATAACTTGATTTTATAACTAAGAAACCTAATTTTATAACTAAAAAACCTTCCCCTGAAGAAAACAATAAACTCAGATGGTTTCACTGGTAAATTCTACGTATATCCTTTCAACTCAATATCAACAAGACAAACAAATTTAAAAAAAGGACAGAAGATATGAACAAGCATTTTACACAAAAAGATATTTGAGTCTCTTTTTTGTGTAAACTAAATACATGAAAAGTTGTTTGACATCTCCAGTCATCGGGGAAATACAAATTAAAACCATAGTCTGATACCACTGCACAGCACTAAAACAGCCCAAAGTTTAAAATAATAGTGCAGGCTATTATTATATCACGAAGATAGGGAGCAACAGGAATTCTCCAACACAGCTGGTGGGAGTGGAAAATGGTACAGCCACTGTGGGAAACAGTTTAGCAGTGTCCTGTTGCATTCCATGTACCCCGACCATACAGCCCGGCAGTAGCATCCTAGCCTTTCACTCCAGACAAATGAGCACATATGTTCCCTGAGTCCTGGTGCACAAATGTTTATAGGAACTTCATCTGCAGTAGTTACAAACTGGAGACATTCCAAGTGCCCCTCACCTGGTGGTATGCTAATTAAGGAGCTTAGAAACATTGGGACACCTCTCAACAACACAAAAGAACAAACTGTCAGACACCCATCCAACTTTATTTTATTTTTTTATTATTTGCGGATCTGGGGATGGAACCCAGAGGCATTCGACCTCCGAACTACACCCCCTGCCCTATTTTTTATTCTTTATTTTGAAACCGGGTCTCACTGAGTTGCAGAGGGCCTCACTAAGTAGCTGAGGCTGTCCGCGAACCACCATCCTCTGGTCTCAGCCTCCGGAATGCTGGGATTACAAGCGTGTGCCACCACACCCGGCTTCCCATCCAACTTTAGGATACTGAAGAGCACATATTCTCAGGAGAGTCTCCTCAGATCTTTTATGTTATTCTATAGTGTTACTACCTTTTTCTTCCTTTTTTAAGAGATGGAGTCTCACTGTGTTGCAGGCTCAACCTGAACCCACCAGCTCAGCTGCTCTTCCTGCCTCAGCCTTCCAAACAATCTGGGACTACAGATGAGTGCCACCGCGCCCTGCACTGTCTTTTTCTTATGCATTCACACGAGTCTTCTTACCTGCAGTTTATAAAAAATTCTCAGGTGCTGCCCCAGACCTACTGAACTGGGATCTGTGTTTAAACAATATTCCCAGGTTTTTTTTTTTTTTTTTTTTGGTGGTACTGGGGTTCCTGGAAACCCTTCTACCTCTGGGCTACACTCCCAGACCTATTTTTAAAATATTTTTATTTGGAAACAGGGTCTCTTAAGCCAGCACGGCCGGCTTCGAACCTGCGCGATCCTCCTGTCTCCGCCTCCCAAGCGCGGGGATTACAAGCGTGCGCCACCACGCCCATCATATCCCCAGGTATTTCATATGTGCAGAAGTTTGAGAAGCACTGGTCCAGATATTTAATATTTTGTCATATTTAAATATTATAACTATCTTCCCCCAATTTACTACCTTTCTGCCGATTTTATTTATACTTTCTTCATTGAAAAGAAATTCTTATTTGATACACTAAAATTCTTTTTTTTTTTTTTTTTTTACAATACTGGGGATGGAACCCAGGGGCATTCTACCTACCAGCTACACCTCCAGACCTATTTTTTAGTCTTTATTTTGAAACAGGGTCTCAGTGAATTGCAAAGGGCCTCACTAAGTAGCTGAGGCTGGCCGCGAACCGCTATCCTCCTGTCTCAGCCTCCCAAATGCTGGGATTACAAGCATGGGCCACCACACATGGCTAAATTCATTATTTTATTTATTTATTTATTTTATTTTATTGGTGGTACTGGGGATAGAACCCTTCTACCTCTGGGCTACACTCCCAGACCTATTTTATATTTTTATTTGGAAACAGGGTCTCTTAAACCAGCGAGGCTGGCTTCGAACCTGCACAATCCTCCTGTCTCCGCCTCCCAAGCACAGGGATTACAAACATGTGCCACCACACCCGGCTATATTCATTATTTTTTTAAAAATCTTTCCTGCTTTCTGCAAAACAGATAAAGTTTTGTTTGTTTGTTTGTTTGTTTGTTTTTGCAGTACTGGGGATTGAACCCAGAGGAATTCTACCTCCAAGCTACATCCCTAGCCCTATTTTTTTATTCTTTACTTTGAATTAGGGTTTTACTAAGGGCCTCACTAGGTAACTGAGGCTGGCTGCAAACCTGAGAGCCTCCTGTCTCAGCCTCCCAAGTACTGGGATTATAAGCGTACGCCACCACACCTGGCTACAAATCAAGTTTTCTTCTACTAATTTAGAATTTCTTAGCTAGAAATGGTAGTACATTCCAGTAATCCCAGTACTAGGGAGGCTGAGACAGGAGCGTCACAGATTCAAGGCTTCAGCAATTTAGTCAAACTCTGTCTCAAAAAAAAAAAAAAATCTAATTGTCCAGGGTTATAGCTCAGAAGTAGAATGCCCCTGGTTCAATCCCCAGTAAAACACACACACACACACACACACACACACACACACACACACACACACACGAGTTCTTATGGCTTTGTTCTTAATTTAATATTCACATTCCAGTTATATACCCCTTTTCAGTTTCTTAAACATATCATTCTCTCGGATCCTAACAGGACAAGTTCTTAAGCCTGGTGCTAGATCTTTTCGGTCTTCTAAGATTCACTCCTCTAGCATGCTCATAGCCTCTGGACTATCACTTTATAGTTTCACTGCATCTATCTTTTTCTTTTGTTTAATCTCAGCCTTTTTCTGTATGAAAACCTAACCAAAATACTTAATCCCCTTTCCTTTCCAGTTTTTCTAGCGGTGTCATTTTCATTTGTTTGAGTACTTTTTCCCAAAAATCTGCTCACTATGGGTCTCTATATGACCAACCTTCTAAGGCCTTGTATACCCTAGGATATCTTTACTATTTCCTCACAACCAAATAACAATTTGACTATATATAAAATACTAGATTCAAAGTTGTTTTTTTTCCAACATTTCAAAAATAATACTCTTGTTTCCCTCCCTCCCTCCTTGCCTCCCTTCTTCTTTTCTTTTTGTTACCGGAGATTGAACCCAGAGTGCTCTACCACTGAGCTACATCCCCGGTCCCCCCTTTTAATTTTATTTTGAGACAGGGTCTCCAGCTAAGTTTCCCAGGCTGGCCTTGAGCCTGTGACCTCCCGCCTCAGCCTCCTCAGTAGCTGGGAGCACAGCTATGCACCACAGTTCCAATTTTCATTGTTTCTTTCATTCTGCATTATATTACAGTCTAGTGGCCAGCATGTGATAACTATTAAAGAATCTTAGCTATTATTATTTTTATAAGGAGAGAGATTTAGGCTACTGCAGAGGAGACGACCATTTTTTTATATGAAGGCTGGAGGTTTTACTTGAGCGTATTATGTATGAAAGAGATGGAGGGGACTACAAGGGCGGGAGGTGAGATTCCCTTTAATAAGCTGTTGTCTGGAGGAGGGGCTGGAGGGGTGGTATGGTGGGAATGGGGCTGCACAGGAGTTAAGCTGGCACCAAGGAGCTCCGATTCCACGTGATGGACCCCGGTAGCTACCACAGAACCAGAGGACTGCATGGGAGCAGCTCTCAGGGCTAATAACCCGTGATGGGTCACACCAGGCACTTTGTGGCTGGAGAACCTGCTGTTGCTGGGGAGTTGTGGAGCTCAGGTACAACTTGGCACTGCCGCCATGGTGCATGAAAACAAACGTAGGCTGTGACTTCCCCACCCTGTTCTCTGGGATTCCCGTTTTCACTGACACTTGAGAACCTGTGCACAGCACTTAGGCATTCGGGACCCAGAAGTGCGGGGTGGTTAACACCTCAAGGGACAGAACTCAAACAGGCTCCTGTCTTGGCTCCCCCGACACAGACAGGGGTGCAGTCGCTTCCCTCGCCCCACTGAGGACATTCTTTCTCGTGAAGCAATCATCCTTTGAGAAGCTGTGTCCAGATGTGTAAGGCATTCCTTTTGATTTGTGACCTTTTTTTCTGCTTTGCTGTCCTTATTTTTTACTCCTGATTCCCTAGGCTTTTAGGAAAACTGGGCCAAAAAAGAAGAGTAGAATCCAATAGACACAAAGGTGGAGAGGTGAGGAGAATTTGGCAATGGCTTGACTGAATGCAAAAATTAGAGGAAATTGCAAATTAACTCAAGTTTGTGGGTCTGGAGGCCTGATGATGGAGGGGTGATGGCGCACCTTCATAACCGGGAGCCAGCGGAGAAGGTGGCCATAGACCCCAGTGCTCTGTAGGGTGCGGAAGGACCGTGTGTCCCCCCAAGTAGATGGTTCCAAGCCTCTGGTCTCCTGGGTCAGAGTCTTTGTCCTGTATCCTCTGATCACTATTCGATATGTCTATATTGACAGTGGGATTGGAGCAGGCTAGGTTTACTCTTAATTCATTTTATTTATTTATTTATTTATTTATTTATTTATTTATTTATTTTTGCGGTACTGGGGTATGGAACCCAGGGGCATTCTACCTCTGAGCGATACCCCCACCCTATTTTTTTACCGTGTGTGTGTGTGTGTGTGTGTGTGTGTGTGTTGCTGGGGATGGAACCCAGGGGCATTCTGTCTCAGAGCTATAACCCAGACCTATTTTTTTTATTCTTTATTTTGAAACAGGGTCTCACTGAGTTGCAAAGGACCTCACTAAGTAGCTGAGGCTGGCTGCGAACTGTGATCCTTCTGTGTCAGCCTCCTGAATGCTGGGATTACAAGCATGTGCCACCACGCCCAGTTCTTAATCCATTTAAACCATAAAGTTTAAGAAATAGGAATGCATTCAGAATGTCAAAGTTATAAAATCATTTTTCTGCTCTTTATTTTTACTTTTTGCAGTGTTGGGGAGCAAACCTAGGACCTTGTACATGCTAGGCAAGCACACTCGCATCAAGCTACATCCCCAGCCCTTGTCTTTATTTTAATATAATAGAAATATGTAATAGACAGACATGTGAGAGGGAGAGGGAGGGAGGGAGGGAGGAGGGAGGGAGGGGGAGAGAGAGAGAGAGAGAGAGAGAGAGAGAGAGAGAGAGAGAGAGAGTGAAGAGAGAGAGAAATTGAAGTAGCAAAGCCATTTGTTTAAACAGGCTGTACTGGTACCAAAGAACTGCTTCTGCTTCATTTCAGAGAAAGGATTAGAGTATGAGAAAGATGGGTTATCTGGAAGGAAATTTAAATATCTTTTTTCCTGGTCAGCCACTAACAAATATTATTCCCCATGGTGAGTGGACATGCACCCTCCTCAATTGGATGCTAAAGAAAAATAGGCATCAGATTTATCCTCTGAGGACATAAAGTGTGGTTGGAAGTACAGGCCTCATGAGAATGAAACAATCCAGGATAGTGCACAGATCTCACAAGCCCAGGAGGAACAGGGTGCCCAGCACTCTTCACAATCGCCCCGGAGCTTCAACTGACTGCTCAAAATTGAACTTACTTCCTCTGACCCTGTCCTCCCTCCCTCTTTCTTTCTTTCTTTTATACTGGGGAATTGAACCCAGGTAATCCTACCTCCGAGCTACACCCCAGTCCTATTTTTTTTAATTATTTGGAAACAGGGTCTCACTAAGTTGCTGAGGCTGGTGATGAACCTATGATTTTCCTGTCCCAGCCTCACAGGTACTGGGATTACAGGGGGTGTCACCCTGCTCTGCTCTGCTCTTTCAGTTGGGGACATCCAGTTGCCTGTGCCTAATAAACAAACTCAGGAATTTGTCTGTACCCATTCATCTGCAGAAAATTGGCCTAAGGCTCCTGGACATTGCTGTCCATGTCCCATCAAATGGCTGATAGAAGAGATTGTTGAAAGGCCCAAGGAACCCTACATGATGTCAACACAGCAACACTTAACTGGACAAAGCTATAGTTTCACAAGACGTGTGCCATTCTTGGGACGGCCAGCTACTGGGACTTAGGGAAACAGAACATTGAATAGATGATCTTGATTGTTCAAGTAGACTTGACACCTAAATTACCTGGATAATTGCTTCCTTGTGGTCTAGGACAACCTGACCCCCATAGTCCTGGAGCCACAGGAAATCCGAGAGTCATAATTACCTGTGAGAAACTGAATGGGGCATCTGAGGGGGTGTTTGCCAAGTAGGCAATGAGATCGAGCTGTTCAAAGTGGCAATGTGTTCGTTGTGGCAGACAAAAAAATCAGCCCGGGCTGGCAGTGTGTCAGGGGAGCAAATTAAGGCTGGTCTCTGACAAATGTTCTCACCCGACTTTTTGATATTTGGTTGACTCATTCCCAAGTAAGTCTATTTAACATCCACTTATCCCAGCATTTCCAGTAATTAAATTTCCATCCTCCAGGAAGCGGTCCCTAGTTCCCCTCACCCAATATTAGTTTCTTGTTTGTTCTGTGTTCACATGGCACCGGGGGCTCCATCTGTACTGTATTTATACGCTGCTTCCTAAGTGCTTTTCAACCACTTTTCTATATGTGTGCTGTGTTCCCTTAAGTGGATTTATGTTCTTTCAGGTAATCTCTTCAACAGTCATTTCCCCCTTTTCTCTCATTTGCATTTTATAACTCTTCATTTGACGTCGTCTCATAAAAACCTCCATGTTACTCCATCTTTCTTCTTCCTCTTCCTCTTCCTCCTTTTCTTCCTCCTCTTCCTCCTCCTTCTTATTCTGTGTGTGTGTGTGTGTGTGTGTGTGTGTGTGTGGTGCTGGGGATGGAACCCAGGGCTTCACACACACTAGACAGGCACCCTACCACTGAGCCACACCCCCATCCCTTCTTTGTTTTGAGACAGTGTGGCTGGCCTCAGACCTGTGATCCTCTGGCTTTAGTCTCAATACAGGGATTATAGATGTGCACTACCATGCGGGACTCTCACCATGATTTTTTTTTTTTTGGTTTTTTTGGAGGGGGCACTGGGGACTGAATCCAGGGGCAGGGCATTCTACCTGCAAACTACATCTTCAGCCCTTTTTTATTTTTATTTTATTTATTTATTTGTTTATTATTTATTTATTTATTTATTTGTGGGTCTGGGGATGGAATCCAGGGGCATTCGACCTCCGAGCTACACCCCCTGCCCTATTTTTTTTTTTATTTTTTAATTTGAAACCGGGTCTCACTGAGTTGCAGAGGGCCTCACTTAGTAGCTGAGGCTGTCCGCAAACCGTGATCCTCTGGTCTCAGCCTCCCAAATGCTGGGATTACAAGCATGCGCCACCACGCCCGGCTGCCCTTTTTTATTTTTAAACAGGGTCTCACTGAGTTGCTGAGGCTAACCTTGAACCCGCGATCCTCCTGTTTTTGCCTCTCAAGTGCTGAGGTTACAGATGTACCACTGCTCCCAGGTCTCACCAAGTCCCTTCTTAATACGTTCTTCATTTACACATTGCTCTTTCTTCTAAAAGCATGGACACAGCACTGCACAGGCAGCCAGGACGTCGCACATGGGTATTGGGTTTTTGCTTTACAGGTGATGTGCTTTGAGGCAACCTCCTGAGGAACTCTGCGTAAAGTGTGGGGTCCTTAAACGTGCTTGGAGATGTAGCTCACAGTGTGCGTCAAGATGAGCCCCTTCCTGTTCCCACAGAAGAGCATGGGCTTGCTGTCGTCCGCTTGGAAACCACGGCCCCCTTGGTACCTAGCAAGTGAGCACGGGCTCGTGCTTCAAGATCGTGTTCGGAACTGAGAAGCCAGCTCCTCTCCCAGGGACTTGTTCGCTCATCCCAGCCACCCCCACAGTACTTTCCAAAGGCTGTTCCTAAGGCCCAGGCTCATTTTGTAGAGTTTGTTTTCATATTGGCCTTCACCAAAATGCACCCCTCAAGACCACAGCTTGCCCATCTTCATGGCCACATCGCCCGATACCGCGCATGGCGCTCAGCGGGGACTCAAATGTAGAACAAGTGAGCACTCATGGACAAAGGTTCTCCATGCCTCGCCCTCCAAGAGGCCCGGCCGGATCCTTCCAGCATCACTCTTCAGATTCCTCCCTGACTTAGGATCCATGTCCAGCTGGCCCTAGGTTGTCCCAGCCATCATCCCAGCTCCCCCATTAATTGGCAGAACCAGACTAAGCCCAGGAATGGTTGGAATCAAGAATGTATTCATCTGTCAGATATTTTTCCTAATATTTATCTCAATATTTATATCACATCCATGAGGGTCCAGAAACTGTGTTGTTGGAGGTGCTGAGGACACACCAGGTAGAAAGCCGGTCGAGGTCTCTGCTCTCATGATGATAAAGCATAATGCTTCTGCGTGAAGACTGGACTGAGAGACAGAGGGAGAATGGGAAAACGAGGCCTTTGCCTATGCCAGCTGATAAATTCAGTCCAATCCTGTAAATACAGCTTTATTTTTTCACTTTCATTGGCAGTCTCAGCATGTGACTTTCTGTCTTTCTACTTCCCAACAACAAACAACATATACAATCCCCAGGCTTGTCCCTGGGACCCAGGAGCTGTAGAGAGACACTTAAAAACCCAGACACACACACTGCACTCAGAGGTACCCAGTGTATTCACTCCTCCTGTAGTCACTCAACGACCACACCTCCTGAGATACAGAGTATTTCATTTTCACTTCCACTAACATATATTCAGATATGTGTGCACTTTGCACAAGCTAGGCAAATGGTCTATCACTGAGTCACACTCCCAACCCAGACTTATTTTTAAATACATTTGCATGAAAATGCATGTGGGACACACCCGCAGGCCAAAGCCTTCCCTCTACTCTCTTTCCTTCTTTCCCAAAAAGGAGTGGGATGTGGAAATATGCTCCATTTTATCAGGAGCAGAATATCTCTCTCTCTCTCTCTCTCTCTCTCTCTCTCTCTCTCTCTCTCTCTCTCTCTCTCTCTCGTGGTACTGGGGTTGAAACCCAGAGGCTTTCTACCTCCGGGCTATATTCCCAGACCTATTTTATATTTTATTTGGAAACAGGGTCTCACTAAGTTGCTGAAAGCCTCACTAAGTAGCTGAGGCTGGCTTCGAACCAGTGCGATCCTCCTGTCTCAGCCTCCCAAGCGCGGGGATTATAAGCTTGTGGGAATTATAAACATGTGCCACCACGCCCGGCTAGGAGCAGAATCTCTTTGAAAACTATCAGGTACTGCCAGGCGTGATGGCGCACGCTTGTAATCCCTGCGCTTGGGAGGCGGAGACAGGAGGATCGTGCAGGTTCAAAACCAGCCTTTGGCTTAAGAGACCCTGTTTTTTTTTTTTTTTAGGTTTTATTTATTTTTTTTAATTGGTGCATTGTAGTCATATATCAATCACATTGGAGTACAAGACTTGAGAGGATATACAAGCACACATCATCCAATTAGCCCTCATCCAGCCCACATCCCATTCCCTCCCCCACCCTCAATCTCATGCTTGTTTGGTGATTAACTTTGATACATTTGTTTATGTACCTCCTGTGTTTTAAAGAGGCTCCATCCTCCCCTATTCCATACCCTCTGATTGGTCACCTTAGTTGCTTCACTATAGGGCCCTTTCTATAGCTCGACCTCTTCCTGTTGCCCCTTTCCTCCTAGTTATTGCTGATTAGGGGAAGCATCTGATTTATATTTTCTGCGATATTTTTCTGTGCATGCCGCGTTGCAAGTACCAATCCCACTCTTGACGGTCCCAGTAGTGGCCTGGCTACCCGGTGGACTGATCCAGACCTCGCTGGCTCAAGCAGCGGTCTTGCCTCATGGGAGGCCCTGATTCTGGTCTCGCTGGCCCTGACATCGACCTAACCCCTCAGCTGGCTCCGATCCCAGCCTCAGAGGTCCCAGCACCAGCCTAACCCCTCGGCAGGCTCCGATCCCAGCCTCAGAGGCCCCAGTAGTGGCCTTGCCTCCTGTCAGGCTCCAATGCCGGCCACTGGCCCCGGCATTGGCCTAAACCCTTGGCAGGCTCCAATCCCGGCCTCGGAGGCCCCAGCACCGGCCTTGCCTCACGGCAGGCTCCGATGACGGCCTCACTGGTTCCAGCACTGGTCTAACCCCTCGGCAGGCTCCGATGCTGGCCGCTGGCCCCAGCATCAGCCTAACCCCTGGGCAGGCTCTGATCCCAGCCTCGGAGCCCCCAGTAGTGGCCTTGCCTCACGGCAGGCTCCGAATCTGGCCATTGGCCCCGGCACTGGCCTAACCCCTTGCCTGGCTCTTATCCTGGCCTTGGAGGCCCCAGCATTGGCCTTGCCTCACAGCAGGCTCCGATGCCGGCCTCGCTGGCCCCAGCACCAGCCTAACCCCTCAGCAGGCTCCAATCCCGGCCTCGGAGGCCTCAGTAGTGGCCTTGCCTCATGGCAGGCTCCAATGCCAGCCTCGCTGGCCCCAGCACCGGCCTAACCCTTCAGCAGGCTCCGATCCCAGCCTCGGAGGTCCCAGCACCAGCCTTGCCTCATGGTAAACTCTGATGCCGGCCTCGCTGGCCCCAGCACTGGCCTAACCCCTCAGCAGGCTCCAATCCAGGCCTCGGAGGCCCCAGCACCAGCCTTTCCTCATGGTGAGCTCCGATCCTGGCCTTGCTGGCCCTGTAGAGACCCTGTTTCTAAATAAAAGTATAAAATAGGTCTCGTAGTATAGCCCAGAGGTAGAAGGGTTTCCAGGAACCCCAGTACCACCAAAAAAAGAAAAAGAAAGAAAACTATCAGGTTCTTATATTGAACCAATTTTTAAAGTGAATTGGGCAAGCCTAAGTGAAGTACCATCTTTGAATTGCTAGTACTGTCTCCCCTTTCCCCTGGACCAAGCAGGCCCCAGAAGCTCATTTGAGCCTAAAAACCATTTCCAGTGGTGCAGCGCTCTGGGGAAAGTGAGGGCTCTCTACTGGGGAAGGACACAGAAGCAGAGGCACAGACTAGGGAGAAGATGACCATTTTGTGCAGAGGTGCTGCAGCCTTGCCATCCCCCCTGCCCTGCAGAGAGGGCTCCAAATCCTAGATTTTTGGAGACAGGTGTGTTTATTCTCTTGCCTCGAGTAGAATCTTGACCTGAAACAGGTTGCAATGTATGTGAAAGGGAAGGAGAAGGGGCACTGATACTTAACAACTGTCCTCAGCTGGGTGTAGTGGCGCACGCTTGTAATCCCCGCGCTTGGGAAGCTGAGACAGGAGGATCGCACAGGTTCGAAGCCAGCCTCAGCTACTCAATGAGGCTCTCAGCAACTTAGTGAGACCCTGTTTCCAAATAAAATATAAAAAATAGGTCTGGGAGTATACCCCAGAGGTAGAAAGCCTTTGGGTTCCACCCCCAGTACCACCAAAAAAAAAAAAAAAGAAAAAGAAATCTTAGCTGGAGCCGGGCATGGTGGCTCACACCTGGAATCCCAGTACTTGGGAGGCTGACACAGGAGGATTGCAGGTTCCAGACCTGCCTCAGCAACTTAGACTCTGATTCAAAATGAAAAATAAAATAGGGCGGGAGCGTAGCTCAAAGGTAGAATGCTCTGGGCTCAAAGTCCAGTACCAAAACCAAACCAAAACAAAAAAACCCAAACATTAGCTGGGGCAGCCCAGCAGTAGAGCACTTGCCTGGTATGTGGGGAAGCCTGGGTTCAATCTCTAGCATGGAGGGGGATGGAGGGAGGGAGGGCAGTAGATAGGACTCACCTCCCTTTTGTGAGTGAGAACTCCAGGGTTCAGACTGAGGCCTGCCTAACTTCCAACTTAGGATCTTTCTTTTCTCATGGCCAGGACTGAGCCCCTATCAAAGAACTCTGAGATTTTAGGATCACCCACCCCTGAGCAGTGCAGGGGTGTCCGTTTGTTGTTGTTTTATTTTTTTGTTTGTCTGTTTGGTTAGTTGTTTTTGTATTTTGTAGTATGGGGGATTGAACCCAGAGGTACTCTATTGCTAAGCTATAACTCCACCTCCCCTTCTTTTTTCTGGTATTGAGGATTGAACCTGGGAGTATTTTGTCTCTAAGCTACATCTCCAGCTTTGTGGGGTTTTTTGTTTTTGTTTTTTGAAACAGGGTCTCACTAAGATGCTGAGGTTGGCCTTGAACCTGTGATCCTCCTGCCTCAGCCTGCTGTGTAGCTGGAATTACAGGCCAGTACCACCGCACCAGGCAGGAGTATTATTCTGAGTGAGGAAAAAAGAGTTAGCCTATGTTTATGAAATAAACACACTGGCCTATATTAAAAGGGGTATGCAACATGACTGTGTGTGTGTGCGTGCGTGTGTGCATGCGTTTGTGCGCGCGCGTGTGTGTGTGTGTGTGTATACTGGCAGCTGAAGAAATGGTTTCACAGAGATTTAATATGTTGGGGGTAGTCTATAGTCTACAGCTTCAAAGTACTTTTTCACCCACTGAACCCTTTAGATCATCACACCAAATCTTCTGGAGAATAAAGTCTATATCCATTTCCATTTTATATTTAAGGAAGCTGATGGTAAGAGAAAGGAGGGAGCTCAGTATTTACTGAGGAAATTATTTTAACACACACGCAACAACCTACTAAGAGACATTCGTAGGGCTCTGCTCTTTCTTACCTATCATCTCTGCCAAACTTGATTTATTTATCTATTTAGTGGTGCTGGGGTTGAACTCGGGGGCATTCTTCATCTGAGGTATACCCCCAGCCCTATTTTATTTTTTATGTGGAAACAGGGTCTCAGTAAGTTGCTGAGGTTGGATTTGAATTTGCAACCCTTTTATCTCAGCTTCCACAGGTACTTGGATTTCAGGAGCACATCACCATGCCCAGCTATTTTATGCATTTTTAATTTTTTTAAATTTTTATTGGTGCATTTTATTGATACATAAGCAAAAAACTTGTGTAGACATAAAAGCACACATCACCCAGCCAGCCCCCACCCAGTCCCCACTCCACTCCCATCCCCCAGTTAGGTCGTCTTATTTGCTCCTCTACAGGATCTCCTTTTTCACCTGGAGCTCGTCCTATGACCCCTTTCTCCTTAGCTTTCACATATTAGGGAAAGCATCTGATTCCTTACTTTTTGTGACTGACTAATCTCATTTAGCATAATGTCCTCCTGTTCCATCCATTTCCCTGTAAGTGCTGCAACTGTGTGTTTTTGATGGCTGAGTAAAATTCCATTGTGTACATATCCCACAGTTTTGTAATCCATTCATCTGTTAATGGACATCTTGGCTGGTTCCATAGTTTGGCTATGGTGAATTGTGCAGCTATGAACATAGACACACATGCGTTAGTTTGGTAGTTTGGTTTCCTTTCTTTTGGGTAGATACCCAGTAGTTTGGTTTCCTTTCTTTTGGGTAGATACCCAGAAGTGGTATTGCTGGATCAAATGGTAGATTTGTTCCCATTCTTCTGAGGATCCTCCATACTGTTTTCTAAAGTGGCTGCACTAATTTACAATCCCACCAACAATGTCTTAGAGTTCCCACTTCTCCACATCCTCGCCAGCATTTGTTGTTGTCTGTGTTTTGAATGATTGCCATTCTAGTTGGAGTTAGGTGAAATCTTAGGGTAGTTTTGATTTGCATCTCTCTGATTGCCAATGATGTTGAGCATTTTTTCATGCATTTATTGGCCATTTGAATTTCTTCTTTCGTGAAGTGTCTATTTAGTTCACTTGCCCATTTTTTGATTGGATTTTTTTTTTTAGTGTTGAGTTTCTTGAGTTCTCTGTATATTCTAGATATTAGTCCTCTATTGGTGGTAAAAAATCTTCTCCCATTTGGTTGGCTCTTGATTGAGATTCTTGACAGTTTCCTTTGCTGTACAAAAGCTCTTCAGTTTCATAAGACCCTGTTTCAAAATTAAAAATAAAAAGGGCTTGAGGCATAGCTCAGAGGTAGAATGCCCCTGGGATCAATCCCCAATACCACAAATAAATAAATAAATAAATAAACATTTGAATTCTTATTATTCTTAGCACACAGTTTCTAACAAGCTCAACTAATTGGTGCCTAAGTCGTTCCAGATGGGTGGATATTAAATCAAGACAGCCCTAAAGGCTGCCAACCGGGGAGCTGTTTCCCTCTAACTTAGTCTCTACTTCTGCAGCTTATTTGATTTCCTCCAGAAAAAAAAAAATGAGGTGCAGCTGCCAGTCATCCTCTGAATGGTCCCCTTCGGAATCTGCAGCCGCTGTGCTGTGGACGCTGCTGCCGCCCAGGTACTGCCATTTTGTCTGAGTGGACTTCACAGCTAAGTGTCCCCACTAAGCCTCAAAGACATAGGAATAGGGCAAGAAAGTTTTCCTTCTCTGGACCCTAAAGACACGTTTCACATGGGTCAAATAGCCTTGCAAAAAGCTCCTGGACTGCTCACCAAAAGTGACCGTGAACTTGTACACCCAGGGAAGGACAGAGGCACGCAGCCCCATTTTCAGCCTTTCTTACAGCACATGCCTCTCTCTTTCCCATCTCACCCTTCTTCCCCAGACTTAGGGTCCTTTCCTTGCTTCTCTCTCCACCCTTCTAAATTCTTTATTTTGAAACAAGGTCTCACCGAGTTGCAGAGGGCCTCACTAAGTAGCTGAGGCTGCCCTCGAACCGTGATCCTCCTGTCTCAGTCTCTCTAATGCTGGGATTACAAGGGTGCACCACCACGCCCAACTGCCACCCTTAAAATGCTCCACAGAGACACACATAGAACGTTGGACACGCCCTTCAGCTTGATCCTCTACTCTCTGACTTGGTTTTCTTTCTTTGGATTCTTCACCTCTTTCCAGCATTTACCTCTGCAGATCCGTGGTATCTCCTAATCTGTCCTCCTCTGCTTCATGTCCTCCACTGCTGCTTCATGAATGCTGTCCCATCCCCCAGGGTCTGGCCGCCTCTTCCTCTGTACCCCCAGCCCCTTCTCCCTCTACACAAGGAGGTCATCTCAGAAGCAAACCAGCTAGCCAGGCATGGGGGCTCACCCCTGCAATCCCGGTATTTGGGAGGCTGCAATGGGAGCATCACAGGTTCAAGGCCAGCCTTAGCAACTAACTTAGTGTGACCCTCAGAACTTAGCAAGACCCTGTTTCGAGTTTTTTAAAAAAAGCTGGGGGTGTAGCTCACTTGGGTTCAATAAAACACACTTGGGTTCAATCCCTAGTTCCACAAAATTTATTAATTAACTAAGTGAATAAATTTTAAAAAGCGAATGACCTACTCACCATTTGATGATCTTCCCAGTCAGTAAATTACTTCTTAAATTCAGGTCTCGCTCTAATTTTGAACATGAACCCAGCATTCATTAAGAGCAGTTTTTCCTGCTTATGACATTAGCTCAGGATAACAGAGAAAGTGTGAGAAAGAAAAAATATGATTCTGGGGATGAACGCTGTTTCTTGGGCCAATTAACTGAGACAGTTCACATGTTTATTATGTCTTAACTATTGAGTGATTAACTTAGGGAGTTTTATAGACAGTTTAATACTCTTACAGTATAAAGAATAAGCCAGTTTATATAAAATATAAGAGAAAGAACCATAAGATATATCTGACTCTGATGATGAAAATGACGAATGAAAGATGGGGAGATGAGAAATTTTCCCTTAAATTCTATAGTTCAAGCTGGGTGTGGCGGCACACACCTGTAATCCCAGTACTCAAGAGGCTGAGACAGGAGGATTACAGGTTTGAGGCCAGTCTCAGCAACTTAGCATGATCCTGTTTCCAAATGAAAAATAAACTAGGACTAGAGGTGTAGCTCAGAAGTGGAATATCTTGAGTTCAATCCCCAATACCAAAAATAATAAATAAATAAAATTAGATACTTTAGAATGTGATACAAATAGCCAACTCTTAAATATTAGCATGAATAATACCCTCAGGAGATTTAAAATCCGAATTGACCATTCCTTGACCTTCAGTATAAATCTTTAGCTGCCCTACCCTAGTCATTTCCAACTTGACATTGCATGTCAAAATTGCTAAGGTAATTTCTTGGGCAAAACTAAACTTAAAAATGTATCTGATATGAGGCTGAAGGTGTAGCTCAGTGATAGGGTACATTCTTAGCATATTTAAGACCCTGGGTTCAATCTCCATCACCACCAAAAAAAAATCTGATTATCTCTAATTTTTCATTGCCCACTTTCATTTTATTTGCACAGTTGCTCAATAGTTGCCTGGGATTAAACCAAGACCATTTATTGATTGTTTGGGATGGAGGAACTGCGACAAAGTGAGGTCAAACCAAGACCGTGAAGAATAAACTATGTTACTTGAAATGGACACGGCCCTTCAAACCATCACCAGACCCTCTCTGTTTACTGTCTCAAATGCCCACCCACTCTTCTCTGACATGTGACTAGTTCGTGTTTCTAACTTGGCCTCTCCTTTCCTTTCTCTTCCCACCTCCGCCTTTTCAGGAGGGCTACACACACTACATGAACAGGTGGCAGCTTCCTCCCTCTGTCCCTTCCTTTCCCCTCTTCTTTGCTCACTCGATGCATGTGTAATGCTTAAAGTGCTTTCTGAAGCTGGGTGTGGTGGCACATATTGTAACCCCAGTACTTGGGAGGCTGAGACATGAGGATCGCAGGTTCTAAACCAGCCTCAGCTACTTAGTGAGCCTCTGTTTCAAAATGAAGAATAAAAAACAGGGCTAAGGGTGTAGCTCAGAGGTAGAACGCCCCTGGGTTCCATCCCCAGCACCACACACACAAAAATGCCTTCTGATGTTGTCAACTCTGTCAGGCAGGTGGTGATTTTCCAGAGGGCAGGCAGGGGAATGGGAATGCTTTCCTGAAAGGAGCACTTGGGGCAGGCCGCTCAGCAGGGATAGACCAGGAGCCTGCTCTCCACACGCCTTTGGCCCTATTATTTTGTCTTTCTGTAATCTTTCACATATCAACAAATATCTGTTAGGTGCCTTCTGTGTGCCAAGAATTATACTTTACCTGTGGTTCAGCAGTGACATGATATTGTTGTTTCTTTTTGATTATCAGATCTAAAAGCCTAATGAAGTTATATTAGGCAGACAGCTGTAAGAGGAAGTTGCTTTTCTCTGATGGCTGGATGGGTGTTGCATCATCTGTAGGCAGAGAGCAGTGGTGGAGGCCCCAGCATCGTGGGCCACAGGCTGGTCCTGCCCTGGAGAGCAGGTGGGGTGGCTGCAGCCTTAGTCCCCCACCTTCTCACCCTTACTTTCTTGCCCCAGGCCCCCCTAACCAAGAGGGAGTCTGTCACTGTAATTAAGCAGTCTGTAATCAACCAAGTCCCATTAAGAAATAATGAAGCCAGTAATGCTGTGAGCGCCACTGATGGGGGATTAGTGAAACTCATGTGGTTTCCTGCAACTCCCCCACTCTCCCAGGAAGTGGGGGTGGAGAGACTGTTGACCCCAGCGCTCTGAGCACTAATCGCTAATCCCACACTCCCCCCATATCCCAGCTTCCACTCCTTGCTGAAGTCGGATGTGCTGGTCAGAACATGGCTCCCCGCTCTGACAGAGGGGAGCGTGAGCGCCTAGCTAGCGGGATTGAATCAGTCATCTCTGTTTCCCTGGTGTCCAGCACACCACAAGTGCCCAGTCAGCGTCCCATGAATGCTGAGTGACTGCAAGTTGGAGACACATACTGAGCACAGAACCCAAATGCTCTGCCTTTTTGTTCAAGACTCTCCAGTAGACCGTGGCTCCATTAGCATCTGTGATTATGATGGGCTGACGGGGCTCTTAGTCTGGAGGGACTACAGGCTTTACACTCCCCTGCAATATTGAATCCGATCTTCATCATGACCACCTTTACTTGAGGGCAGGCATTCTCAGAGAACAGCGGCCACTTCCCATTGGTCTATATCCCTTAGGGTAAGGTGAGTGTTCCTCGGCCCGGGGAAACTCTCACTCCATGTATGTGAGACTATCAGTGTGTGTGTGTGTGTGTGTGTGTGTGTGTGTGTGTGTGTGTGTGTGTAGTCTTTTCCACACTTTGAAGAAGAAAAGGTCAGCAACATCAATGCATGCTGCGGGTGGTAGAGAAGAGAGTCAGAGAGTCTGCGGCTGTAACAGGGCTGGAGAGAAGACGAGGCCTTTAGACTTGGCTTGATGGTTCCTTCCACACACTGAACAGTCTTCTCGTCCAAAGCTGCCGGCATGAGCTTTGCAAGGCTGAGCACATGAACCCTGGCCTTCCCATTCCCAAACTAAGGTGGCTTTTCTCTCATATCTTCTGATGCTGTGGATATAATCCTGGCAAGAAGTGGCCACCTCTCCACTATATGTTCATTTTTGACATGATTTCTGTGTCTTCAACATTTTTTAAATTATCTGCTGCCATGTTTTACCCAGGCCCAGCATGATCCTGCTACCCCACCTCTCCGGGCACAGCCACCTCCTCCCTCTACCATTTGGAAAAATCCAGAATGAAGTGAACCCTCCCAGGTATCCACTTGCCTTGAGAAACCTTCTTGTTCTGTCAGACCTCACAGGGAGTCCCTTCACATGCTTATCAGAGCTCAGTGTGGACACCTGAGAAAGCCCTTCCACAGTGGTGAGAGGCCACGGGAGACTTTGGCTTAAAGGATGCAGAGATTAATTCCTGGGAGTTTAGGAGGCAGAGCTGCCTCTCAGCCCTTATCCTTCTTGCTTCACGATGACCTAGAATTTGTACATTTTAGTGAGTGTGGTACTGAGGATTGAATCCAGGGACATCCTACCTCTGAGCTACACCCCCGGCCCCATCTTATTTTATTTTGAAACAGGGTCTCACTAGGTTGGCGAGTGTCTCACTACTTGCTAAGACTGTCCTCAAACCTGCAATCCTCCTGTCCCAGGCTCCCAAATACTGAGATTACAGGCATGCACCACCACACCCAGTGCATTTGTACATTAAACATGTATGAAAGAATCTTAACATGCTGCTTGCCTTCACCTGGAAGCATATTGACTGGTTCTGTGTATGTCCCATAAGAGGACAGGTTGAGTGGGACAGTGGACAGAAGAAAGCCTTTATTTTTTATTTTTTGCTTTTTGTTTTTGCGGTACTAAGGGTGAAACTCAGGGGCTTTTCTACCTCCAGGCTACACTCTCAGACCTATTTTATACTTTATTTGGAAACAGGGTCTCACTAAGTTGCTGAGAGCCTCACTAAGTAGCTGAGGCTGGCTTTGAACCTGTGCGATCCTCCTGTCTCAGCCTCCCAAGCACGGGGATTACAAGCGTGCGCCACCACGCCCGGCTAGAAAGCCTTTATTATTCAGGCTATAAGGATGGGAGAATAGAGCCAGAGATGGTTTTATAGGACAGTGAGACATGAAAGGGGAAAGTTCCCAAGGTATAACCGACCTGCTTAAAAGCAGGATACACTTAAAAGACCCCAAAGTCTGAGGCTTTTGTAATGTAAGTGATGAGTCTCGCAGGTAAAAGTTCCCTGTTTTCCAACAGGACTTCTAACCTGCAAGCAAAGTAGAATCCACATTATCTATCGTGGGAGGAAGTTCTTCTCAAGTCTAACCTTGGTTTCTCCAATGCTATTTTATTTGCCTGTCTTGATGTACGGCTTTGTAATTGTTCCTAAGGTTGGTGTGTGTGTGTGTGTGTGTGTGTGTGTGTGTGTGTGTGTGTGTTTGCTTTCGCAGGCCAACTCTACCTGGGCAGGACCTGACTCTTCAGAGGAATTCTTTTAATCCCCCTTCTCAGAGGTGCCCGTGTTAAGGCCATGTTGGAGAAGAGGCTCAGAAGCGATGACTCACCAGCCACAGCTGGGGACCAAGAAAGCACCACTTCAAGCCGGCCTCAGCGGGCTCTGCTTCAGCCCAAGACATTACTACCGCTTCTTTCATTTGTTTGTTTGTTTTGTGGTACTGGGGATTGAGCTCAGGGGCATTCTACCTCGGAGCTATACCCCCAGCTCTTTTATTTTTTATTTTGAAACAGGGCCTCACTAAATTGCAGAGGCTCTGGCTAAATTGCTAGCGCAAAGAACCCGGGTATAGTGGCGCACACTGTAATCCCAGCATTTGGGAGGCTTAGACAGGAAAATTGTGGTTTGTGGACAGCCTCAGCTACTTAGTGAGGCCCTTTGTAACTCAATGAGATCCTGTTTCAAAATAAAGGATAAAAAATAGGGCTGGGGGTGTAGCTCGGAGGTAGAACATCCCTGGATTCCATCCCCAGTACCACACACACACACACACACACACACACACACACACACACACACACATTGCTGGCTCTAGCTACAGACCTGCAATCCTCCTTTCTCAGCCTCCCAAGCACTGGGATTACTTGGGATTGCAGGCCTGCACCACCACGCCCAGCCCACTTCCTTTTTGTAAGACCAGTGTTGTTTGAGGGCGTGCCTGCGTGATTCTGAGGGGACAGGACAGAGAGCTGCACCATTCAGTTACTGTCGCCTCCTATCTGAGCCTGTGAAAGGGGGAAGGCGTGGACTCCTCGCACGCTGGCCAGGCCGGCCGTGGGGAGCTGGAGGGCTCCGAGTGGAGAGGGCCGGCATCCTGAGGTCAGTGCGGCGGTCCTGGCTTTAACCTGTTCCCATTCCTTGCCATCCCCACCTGTAATTCTGTCTTGGCAGGAGCGCCACGCTAAATGTTCTCAAAGTCCTTTGTAGACTTTAATTAGTTCCGTGTGAAGTAAAGCCTTCATTTTGCCAAAAGAGATATTGGGGGGGGGGGAAGAAAGGGAAAAATAAAGACCCAGCGACCCAGTGGCCTTGCCACTTACTGAAGGCCAGCTGGGAGAGGAGGGACTGGGGGTAAAACCTGAATCCCGAGTCCCGGGAAAAATGCCTTCGCCTTCCAGATTCCTACACAGGCAGTGGGCTCATCCTACTAACCTACTTTGCTAGGGTGTTGTTTATGAATGCTTATAAACCCCATCCTAGATGATAGGTTTGGGAGATTGTTAAGGAAAGCATGTCATTAAGTCCCTACTCACCCCCTCCTCGACAAATAGCCCCGGAGAGAAATGGATGTCAGCCAGAATCCAAGGCCTTCACTTCCGCGATGGACGGAGAATCGGTAGGAGCAGCGTTCCAGCAGCAAGGAAACCAACCAGGAATGTGCAGTGGGCTGAGCGATGGGGCTGGAGGCCTGAAACAGGCGACCCCCGGCCAGGGGGTCCAGGGATGGTCATCACAAGACCATCGCCTCCCACTACAGTCACTGTGGATGGTCACTTTTGTTTTTCTTTTTTTTCTTTTATTTGTTTTCTCTCACAGGTTTTCAGACAAGCATGCAGTTTGCCTGAGTTTTAAAAAGCTATTTCCTTGGCCCCACTTGAATGACCAAATAAAGACACAAGTCCAGGGCGAAGCGAAAGAGGGTATGGGTGATTATTTTCTTAAAATTCAGGACTCCAAGCCTGGCGTGGTAGTATACATCTGTTGTAATCCCAGTCCTTGGGAGGTTGAGACCAAAGGATCGCAGGTTTGAGGACAGCCTCAGCAAATAATGAGACTCTCATTAACCTAATGAGACCCTGTTTCAAAATAAAAATAGGACAGGAGGTGTAGCTCAGAGGTAGAATATCCCTTGGCTTAATCTTAGTACCATACACCAAAAAATGATAATGACGATGATGATGATGATGATGATGATGATGATGATGATGATAATTCAGGACTCCATTTTTTTTTTTTTGCAGTACTAGGGATGGAACCCAGGGGCATTCTACCTCCAAGCTACACCCCCAGCCCTATTTTTTATTCCCTATTTTGAAACCGGGTCTCACTGAGTTGCGAAGGGCCTCACTAAGTAGCCGAGGCTGTCTGGGAACCACCATCCCCCGTCTCGGTCTCCCGAATGCTGGGATTAAAGGTGTGCGCCACCACGCCTGGCTAGGACTCCATTTTTGTAGTAGTTTTCCTTCTTCCCTTTCTATGATCATAAAACATCTCTGAGACGTATCACAAGACAATTGGATATATGCAGATTAGGGATGTGATCTGAGCATAGGATTGTTCTGTGCTTCTCTAAAATAGAAGGTCAGCGCTGAGCATGTTGGTGTACGCTTATAATCCCAGCATTCGGGAGCCTGAAACAAGAGGATCCGGGTTTGCCACCAGCCTCAGCTACTTAGTGAGACCTTCTGCAACTTAGTGGACCCTGTTTCAAAATAAAAAATAAAATATAGGGCTGGAGGTGTAGCCCCCAGGCAAGTAGAATTTCCCCTGAGTTCAATCTCTGGTGCTGCTACATAAATAAATAGTCAAGAGTGTGGGCTCTAGACAGGTATGGTGGCACATGCCTGGAATCCCAGAACTTGGGGCTGAGACAGAAGGATCATTTTAAGGCCAGCCTCAGCAACTAAAGCAGCACCTGTTTCCAAATAAAATGTAAAATAGGGTGTGGAATATAGCTGGAAGCTGGAATGCCCTTGAGTTCAATCCCTAGTACCCAGGGCCTGGCAGGAAGTCAGCACTTTAGCTACTTTTTTTTTTTTTTTTTTTTTTTTTTTTTTTTTTTTTTGCGGGTCTAGAGATGGAACCCAGGGACATTCAACCTCCGAGCTATACCCACTGCCCTATTTTTTATTCTTTATTTTTGAGACAGGACCTCACTGAGTTGCAGAGGGCCTCACTAATTAGCTGAGGCTGTCCGCGAACCGCGATCCTCCAGCCTCAGCCTCCTGAATGCTGGGATTACAATCGTGCGCCACCAAGACCGGCCACTTTAGCTACATTTTAACTACTCACTTGTTTTTCTGTGTGGGTCACCCACTCTCAGGACTGTCCACAATAAATTCTTTCACCAATTCCTGACCTCTTTTCTGGACCCTTGGCTTCTTCTCCCATCCTGATCAATGAGAATTTAGGAAACATGGGAATTCTTTGTGTGTGTGTTTGTGTGATACTGAGTATTGAGCCCAGAGGCACGCTACCGCTGATCACACCCTCAGCCCTGTGTGTGTGTGTGTGTGTGTGTGTGTGTGTGTGTGTGTGTGTGTGGTACTGGGGTTTCTGGAGCCCTTCTACCTCCGGGCTACACTCCCAGACCTATTTTTACATTTTTATTTGGAAACAGGGTCTCCTAAGCCAGTGCGCGTGGCTGGCTTCGAACCTGCGCGATCCTCCTGTCTCTGTCTCCCAAGCGCGGGGATTACAAGCGTGCGCCACCACGCCCAGCTTTTTTTTTTTTTAATTTTGAAACGGGGTCTCACCAGGATGCTGAAAGTCTCTCTTAAGTTGCTGAGGCTTGCCGGGCGTGGTGGCACACTCTTGTAATCCCCACGCTTGGAAGGCGGAGACAGGAGGATCGGGCAGGTCCAAAGCCAGTGGCGCTGGCTTAAGAGACCCTATTTCCAAATAAAAATGTATAAAAATAGGTCTGGGAGTGTAGCCCGGAGGTAGAAGGGTTTTCAGGAACCCCAGTACCACACACACACACACACACACACACACACACACACACACACACACAAAGTTGCTGAGGCTTGTTTTGAACCTGCAATCCTCCTGTCTCAGCCTCCCAAGTACTGGGGTCACAGATGTGCGCCACCGCACCCAGCCCAAATCTTTTTCACGTCAGAACAAAGCAAATTAGGAAGGCTGACCTGTGACTTAAAATTTATTACATAGATTAACGTACTCCTCACATTAAATGTGTTCTCAACAAGGCTAAGTGGCTATTTTAATGTCAGGTAATTTTAGATGATTCTCTTTACAATACTGAAATAATATTCTCATAGAAACAAGAATCACAATTAAGGAGAGAGGAATTAACATTTGAGCATGTGATACTTTCCATATCCAAGTTTAATTGAAACTTCCCAGTCATCCAATAAAGAGATCTTATTATTCCCATTTTGTGAATTAAACTACTAAGACTTGGGCAGGTTAAATAATGCACTTAAGAATAATTCTTCTAAGGATGAGGGAGCCTGGATGTGAATGTATTTCTGGCTCCCAAACCTGTCCATGTTCTACTATGCTACACTCAGAGGAATATTCTGATTATGCTAAGGGCCCCCCTCTTTCCATTTATATATTTCACACTATTGGTTGCTGTGGGAGCGCTGTAAGGAACTTCCTGCCCCTGAGCCCTGTGGCACCACACGCATCTTCACATGCTGGTCCTTCCTCCCAGAATGCCCTGCTCCTGCTCCTTCTGAGGAATTCCTGTTTGGTCTTCAGTGATGCCTCAGTCTCACCACTTCTGAGAAGGCAGTGCTGATGTGTCCTCCTCTGTACACCCGTAGTATTTCATTTTGTTTATATTTCTATTTTAACATGTGTAAAGTTTTTTAAAATAAGCTTTTCTCTCTCTCTTTCCTTCTCTCTCTCTTTCCTTCTCTCTCTCTCACTCTCTCTCTTTCTCTCTCTCTCTCTCTCCTCACACTATAAGCTCTTTGATGACAGGAATCTAAATTTTCTGTTATTCTGTTCCCTACGCCCAAATCAATGATAAGATGGTAAATGAGCGATTGAACCAACAGTGATTTTCACCTGAGCAGTCCCAGGTAGGTGATGTGACCTTAACAATACTGCTTTTTGTGTGTGCGCGTGGTACTGGGGGTGGGACACAGGGGCTTTTCTACCTCCGGGCTATACTCCCAGACCTATTTTATACTTTATTTGGAAACAGGGTCTCACTAAGTTGCTGAGAGCCTCACTCAGTAGCTGAGGCTGGCTTTGAACCTGCGCGATCCTCCTGTCTCAGCCTCCCAAGCACTGGGATTACAAGTGTGCGCCACCACACCTGGCATCAATACTGCTTTTTAAAATGTGTAAGAGAGCAGGGTGCAGTGGCTTGCACCTCTAATTCCAGTACAAAATTGTTTCCAGAGTGAGGATACACTCTCACTAGCAGTGTGTAAATATTCCAATTTTTCCACTTTCTCACACACATTTGGTACTATGCTTTAAAAAATTTCCCAGGCTGATGAATTATTTAATTTACATTTTATTGATTACTAGAGAACTTGAGCATCTTTGGGAATGTTTATTGGCTATTTGGATTTCCACTTAAGCGAAATGTCTTTTACATAATGTTCTATTGTTCAGGTTTCTTTTTCCTACTGATTTTTTTTTTTTTCTCCAGTACTGGGTAGGGAACCCAGGGGCCTTCTTCCTCCAAGCTACACTCCAGCCCTATTTTTTATTCTTTATTTTGAAGCCGGGTCTCACTGAGTTACAAAGGGCCTCACTAAATAGCTAAGGCTGTCTGAAAACCAAAATCTTCCTGTCTCAGCTTCCCAAATGCTGAGATTACAATGTGCTCCACCACACCCGGCTTCCTACTAGTGTGTGTGTGTGTGTGTGTGTGTGTGTGTGTGTGTGTGTGTGTGTTACTAGGGAGGAACCCAGGGGCATTCTACCTCAGAGCTATACCCCCAACCCTATTTTTTATTCTTTATTTTGAAACCAGGTCTCACTGAGTTAGAAAGAGCCTCACTAAGTAGCTGAGGCTGTCCTTGAACCCCTACTGATTTTTAAAACTGATTATTTATAGCTGGGTGGGGTGGTGCATGCTGTAATCCCAGTACATGGGAAGCTGAGACAGGAGGATTGCAGGTTCAAGACCAGCTTCAGCAACTTAGCAAGATCCTGTTTCAAAATAAAAATTAAAAATGACTGGGTATATAGCTCAGAGGCAGAATGTCCCTGGGTTCAATCCCCAGCACCACAATTTTTCTGATTATTTATATATTCTGTGTAAGAATCCTCTAGAAGTCATTGAGTAGTAAATATTTTCCAGTATGTGGCTTGCCTCATCACTTTCTCAGTGGAGCCTTTAAAGAAACGAGTTTTGAGTTCTTAGGAGGCTGGGATAGGAGGATTGCAGGTTCAGGGCCAGCCTCAGAAACTTATCGATCCTGTTTTTTTTTTTTTTTTTTTTTGGTACTGGGGTTCCTGGAAGCCCTTCTACCTCCGGGCTACACTCCCAGACCTATTTTATTTTTAGAAACAGGGTCTCTTAAGCCAGTGCGGCTGACTTCGAACCTGCGTGATCTTCCTGTCTCCGCCTCCCAAGCGCGGGGATTACAAATGTGCGCCACCACACCGGCATTATCGACCCTGTTTAAAATAAATAATAAAAAGTGTTCGGGTTGTAGCTGAGTTCAATGCTCAGTACCAAAAAGAAGGAGGAGGAGGAGGAGGAAGAGGAAGATGATGACGAGGAGGAGAATGATGAAGAAGGAAAGAAAACAAGTTCTGAGGCTGGGATTGGGAATGTAGCTCAGTGACAGGGTGTTTGCTTAACATGTACAAAACCCAGGATTCAATCCCCAGCACTATTACCCCCTCCAAACAAACCCCTAGAAAAAGAAAAAGAAAGAAAAGGTTTAAATGTAGTTAAATTTACCCATATCTTCCTTCCTTATGCCTTTACTTATTTTTTTTTTTTCCCGGTACTGGGGATGGAACCCATGGGACATTGTAGCTCCGAGCTACACCCCCAGCCCTATTTTTTAGCCTTTTATTTTTGAAACAGGGTCTCACTGAGTTGTGAAGGGCCTCACTAAGTAGCTGAGGCTGTCTGCAAACCGCAATCCTCTAGTCTCAGCCCCCCGAATGCTGGGATTACAAGCGTGTGTCACCATGCCTGGCTACACCTAGTTTTATAATTGTTGTTGTTTTGGTACTGGGGATTGAACCCAGGGGTGTTCTACCTCTGATCTGGACCTCTGACCCTAATTTATTTATGTATATGTTTTGGGGGAGGGTTCTGGGGGTTGAATCAGGGGCATTTTGCCTCCAAGCTACACCCTCAGCCCTATTTTATTTTTTATTTTGAAACAGGATCTCACTCAGTTATGGAGGACCTTACTAAGTAGTTGAGGCTGGCTATGAACCTATGATCCTTCTGTCTCAGCCTCTCAAATACTGGGATTACAGGTGTGCACTACCATGCCAGGCTATACCTGAATGTTCTCTTCTTAAAAATTTAAATTTATGCTGTAATAGATTTTGAAGAGGTGTGAAAATTGGCAATGGTAGGTTGAAGGGCTTTCCTGCCAGGCATGGTGGTGCATGCCTGCAGTCCCAATACTTGGGAGGCTGAGACAGAATCACAGTTTCAAGGACAGCCTCAGCAATTTAGAGAGACCCTCAGGAACTTGACAAAACCCTGTTTCAAAATAAAAAGGGCTGGTGGTGAGCCGGGCGTGGTGGCGCACGCTTGTAATCCCAGCATCTGGGAGGCTGAGACAGGAGGATCGCGGTTTGTGAACAGCCTCGGCTACTTAGTGAGGCCCTCTGCGACTCAGTGAGACCCTGTTTCAAAATAATGAATAAAAAGCCGGGCGTGGTGGTGCACGCTTGTAATCCCTGTGCTTGGGAGGCTGAGACAGGAGAATCGCACAGGTTCAAAGTCAGCCTCAGCTACTAGTGAGGCTCTCAGCAACTTAGTGAGACCCTGTTTCCAAATAAAATATAAAATAGGGCTGGGAGTATAGCCCGGAGGTAGAAAGCCTCTGGGTTCCACCCCCAGTACCCCCCCACACACACACAGAATAATAAATAGGGCTGGGAGAGTCTCTCTGAGGTATAATATCTGCCCCTGGGTTCTATCCCCAGTACTGCAAAAAAAAAAAAAAAAAAAGAGGGGTTGGTGGTGTAGCTCAGAGGTGGAAAGTAAAATGCCTCTCTGGGTTAATCTCCAGTGCTGAAGGGAGGGAGGAAGAGGGAGAGGAAAGGAAAGGAGAGGAGAGGAGAGGAGAGGAGAGGAGAGGAGAGGAGAGGAGAGGAGAGGACAGAGTTGGAGCTGAAGCTGCTGCTTTCTCCTCAGGAAAGTTTCTCTGCCAGTGAGGGTTTGCAAAGTTCTGGTGAGTTACTGAAGCAATGGAACCTATTTCATTTTGTTTGGTAGCAGGGTTGGATGCTTGGAGACTGCTGAACAGTGGAGAGAGTACAGTCAGTGCAGGGGCAGAGTTGGAGGGGCGGGGCACATTGATTCTCCAGGCCTCTGTGAGCCCAGGCACATTGCTAACAGGCTGCAAGTCAAAAACTAAAGCAAGAGTGTGGTGCTCTGGCCAGCTGTCTGCCTCCACTGTACCCTCTTATCCTTCACCTGGAACTTTCTATCTAGGGGGAAAAAATCAGGGTGGAAGCCACCGTGGAGAGAACAGAGGCCAGGGCACTGAGTGCTGGAAGCGGGCCGCCTGAGGAGCACGGGAGTGGAACTCCTCTTGGCACCTGTGAGAGCTGGACTGCAATGGCTTTGAGTGGAGGAAGGGTAACCTGAGCTGTGTGGACGTCCATGGGGGACATTTTCTGAGTCTTATGACTGGGTCAGATGAAAAGTCCATCTTATTCTACTTAATCCAGCAAGGGTAGCTGCCCCAGTGAGAAGGGAGTTTCAGAGGCATCAGGGGAGGGAGTTTGGGGGGGGGGGGCAGGAAGCCATCCTCCAGAGGATAGGAGCGCATGAGGAGGGCGCCAAGGAGGGCTGGAAAGACCGAGGGGCATGAGCGATACTTCTGGCTCCTCCAAAGGAACATCACCATTAATCTTTAGTTTTTCATCCTGGGCAAGTGAAGGGGAGCAAGAGAGGAAGGACAATGTGGTATAAATTATTACACAGCCCTTGGCTTTCTGAGTACTGCCAGTGAAAGAGATTTATGGAGTTAAACTTGGAGCACAGGGTTCTAGAAAATGCTCACACCACCTCAGGCACATTTACCAACTACATTTGTATGTGTGCATGTGTGTGCGTGTGTGTGTGTATGTGTGTGTGTGTGTGTGTGTGTGACTTCCGCCCTGTGTGTGTGCATTCCCTCCCACAGAAACAGCATGTGCCCAGTGATGTGCAGCACAATTTCACTAAACTTTTTGGAAAGAGCCCTGTCTATGCTGTTTCCACACAGGCTCCAGGCTAGATCCAGCCACCCATGTGGATTGACATGTGATTCTCTAAAAATAAAGAGGTGTTGGCAGAAGTCTGCACTAAAGATTTTGTATTTTCCAGGCATGGTGGTACACACCTGCGATTTCAGTGCTTGGGAGCTGAGATAGGAGGACCGAAGGTTCAGGAACAGCATCAGCTGTTGTGATGCCATGTTTCAAAATAAAAATAAAAAGGGCTGGGAGGATAGCTCAGGTGTAGAATGTCCTGGGGTTCAACCCTCAGCACCAAAAAAAAAAAAAAAAAAAAAAGGAAAAAAAGAAATATGTTGCCTTGAATTTGGCAAATGGTTGTTCTTGAGGAAGGGAGTGTCTCGTGCAGGATATTCTGTTTACTGCAGGAAAGGAGTGTAAGTTCACTGGGAACAGGGAGACTGAGAAGGAGACTGTACTCTTCAATAGAGGCAAAAAGATAACTGCTGGAAACATCAGCTGAAAAAAATAGGACTATAAGCTTGGTGTGGTGGCGCGCACCTGTAATCCCAGTAGTTGGGAGGCTGAGACAGGAAGATCTCAGGTTCACGGCCAGCCTCAGCAAATTAGTGAGGCCCTCCACAACTCAGTGAGAAACCATTTCAAAATAAATAAAATAATCCGGGCATGGTGCCACACGCTTGTAATCCCAGCCTTTGGGAGGCTGAGACTGGAGGATCACGGTTCGCAGACAGCCTCAGCTACTTAGTGAGGCCCTCTGCAGTTTAGCGAGACCCTGTTTCAAAATAAAGAATAAAAAATCGGGCTGGAAAGCCAGGCGTGATGGCGCATGTTTGTAATCCCAGCATATGGGAGGCTAAGACAGGAGGATCGCGGTTCGCGGACAGCCTTGGCTACTTAATGAGGCCCTTTGCAACTCAGTGAAACCCTGTTTCAAAATAAAAAGTAAAAAAAAAATAAAAAAAATAAAAAAAAAAAAAATAAATAAATAAATAAATAAGCTGGGCGTGGTGGCGTATGCTTGTAATCCCAGCATTCAGGAGGCTGAGACCAGAAGATATCGGTTCGCGGACAGCCTCAGCTATTTAGTGAGGCCCTCTACAACTCAGTGAGATCCGGTTTCAAAATAAAGAATAAGAAATAGCACAGAGGCTGTAGCTCAGAGGTCGAATGCCCCTGGGTTCCATCCCCAGGCCCACAAAAAAATAAAAAATAGAATAAATAGATAAATAAATATAAAAAATTAAAAATAAGGCTGGGGTGTAGCTCAGAGGTAGAATGCCCCTGGGTTCAGCCCCCAGTCCCCCTTCACACACACTAAAAACACACACAATAATAATAATAATTATTACAATATCTTCGAAGAACCTCAGTGTGATCATTTCGGCTGCATTTACCTTAATTTGACACTTAGGTTGAACTATATGCAGTTGTAGTTGACCATTCTAGCTTACAAAAATGATACTCTTGTAGGTTACAACTGAATATAAAAAACTTATCACACTGTGGGTAAAAGTCTGGCAGAGCATGTGCTGAGCATGCTCAGTGCCCTGGGTTCAAACCCGGAAGCCAACCAAAGACAACAAAAAGCCCTCCCTGTGCTTAATAAGATTATGCGGCAATTTGGTACAATTGTTATAAAGAAGAGCCAGTGTCTGGCGTGGTGACACACGCCTATAATGGACCTACTTGGGAGGATCATGAGTTTGAAGACAGCCTCAGCAACGTGGTCAGGCTCTCAACAACTTAGCAAGACCTTGTTTCCAAATGAAAAATTAAAATGGGGATGAAGGTGTAGGATACCCTTGGGTTCAATCCCCAGTACCAAAAAGTAAACAAATAGAGAAAAGAGCTAAACTGCATTATTTTTCCATCTCAGCCCACTATAGCCTTCTGGTCTAGAGTAAATGACTTAATCTCTGTATTTCTTTTTCCTTATCCTAAGAATAGAGATAATAGCACTTGCCTTACAGGGTGGCTGTGAAATTTTGAGTTGGTATATGTAAAACACTCAGAACAGGCCAACTCAAAGTAAGACCTGTATAAATATTGACTATTGCCAGATATAGTGGCACAGGCCTGTAGTCCCAATACATGGGAAGCTGAGACGGTAGGATCACAGGTTCAAGGCCAGCCTCAGGAATTTAGCAAGACCTCAGCAACTTAGATGCTGTTTCAAAATAAAAAATAGGACTGGGGTTATAGCTCCAAGGTAGAATGTCCCTAGGTTCAATCCCTAGAATCAAAATAAATAAATTAATATTATCTACTCTATCCTAGTCTCTGTTATCTCATTTAAATTTGTTATTAAGGCCAGGCGTGGTGGCGCACGCTTGTAATTCCAGAATTTGGGAGACTGAGGCCAGAGAATCACGGTTTTCGGACAGCCTCAGCTACTTAGTGAGGCCCTCTGCAACTTAGAGACCCTGTTTCAAAATAAAGAATAAAAAATAAGACGGGTGTAGCTCGGAGATAGAATGCCCCTGGGTTCCATCAAAAAAAAACTATTATTAAATATTCAGGCATACAAAATGTATAGGTAATGAGAAATTATCACCAATATGTGCACCTTGCAGCTTAGACATAAAACGTCACAAACGTAATGAAAACCCCACGGTGACCTTCCCCAGCACATCACTGCCCCTCTATTCTCAGGGGTAACCTCCATTCTGAATTTCAGGCTTAATTATTGCTATTAAAATTTTTATACTTTTACTACATAGGTATGTAGCATATAGTATATGTTCCTTGATTTTATTTTATGTACTAGGGATTGAACCCAGGGCCTCACACATGCTAGGCAAGCACTCTACTACTACATCCCCCTACCTTTTTATTTTTCATTTTGAGAAAAGGTCTCACTTAGTTGATCAGGTTGGCCTTAGATTTGCAGTTCTCCTGCCTCAGCCTTCTGAGTAGCTGTGCCCAGCTTGGTTTCCTTTCCTTTCCTTTCCTTTCCTTTCCTTTCCTTTCCTTTCCTTTCCTTTCCTTTCCTTTCCTTTCCTTTCCTTTCCTCCTCCTCCTCCTCCTCCTCCTCCTCCTCCTCCTCCTCCTCCTCCTCCTCCTCCTCCTCCTCCTCCTCTTCTTCTTCTTCTTCTTCTTCTTCTTCTTCTTCTTCTTCTTCTTCTTCTTCTTCTTTTCCTTCTGTGTATGTGGTTCTGGGAATTGAACTGGGGGCATTCTACCTCAAAGCTATACTCTCAGCCTTATTTTTTTTCTTAATTTTGAAACAGGGTCTCACAAGGTTGATGAGAGTCTCGCTAAGTTGCTGAGGCTGTCCTTGAACCTGTGATCCTCCTATCTCAGCCTCCCAAGTACTGGGATAAGAGGCATGTGCCACTGTGTACCTGGCTTATTTCTTAATTTGTAAAGAGGGTAATACCATATTTATTTTTCTTCAACTTGCTTTTTTGTACAATATCTTAAAATATTTATGTAGATACATAAAGTTCCTATTTATTAATTTTAACTACTCTGTAGTATTCCAGTCTAAAGAACGTGCTACAAGCTGGGCGTGGTGATGCAAGCTTGTACTCTCAGCATTTGGGAGCTGAGGTAGGAGGATTGAGGTTCACAGACAGCCTCAGCAACTCAGTGAGACCCTGTTTCAAAATAAAGAAAAGAAAATAGGGCTGGGGGTGTAGCTTGGAGGTAGAATGCCCCTAGATTCCATCCCCAGTACTGGGAAAAAAAAGAAAAAAGAACGTGCTACAGTTTATTTGGCTATTCTCCTTTGGACAAACATTGAGATTGCCTCCAAATGTTTCCTGTTACAACACTGATATAGTCAACCCATTTATACTGAGTGCCTGCTACTTCCAGGCACTGGTTTAGCCCCTAGGGCATTGTCTGTGCATGCCTCTGAGCTACTAGAAACAGGGCTACAGTCAGTATTTCTAACTTTCTTAGTCCGGTCCATCAGTCACAGTCTGATTCTGGTTCCTTCATTCCTGAAGGACCTGGCCCCTTAACTGGGTGGCCCAAGTCTTCCAGTGGCTTTGCCCCTGGATGTGGAGGGGTGAGAGGCTCCCCGAGGACCACCTGGGTTTTAAGAATGCTCTTCTTAGCCCTCATTAAGAAGCAACCGGCCGGCTTCACCTCAGCTGCACGGGAATTCTTTGGCCTTCAGAAAACTTTGGTGGCGTGAAGAATACAAAATGCCAGGGCACTGTAAACCTCTTCAAGGAGAGAAGACCTCAAACCAGCAGAATACAAAGTTAAAAGAATGAGAGGCAAGAAAAAACTTCAAGTAGGTCATTATGTGCCACAGTGAGAGGAATCGGCCCTACATATACTCCTTGGCACCTAGACCCACGTATCCTGTCTGTGGAAGAAATGTCTCCAAATGCGGCTCACCTAGCAGATTTTGTACGATGGCATCCCGGCTCCAAGGGTATGGCCTCCCGGCCAGCTCTGGACAATCTTATAGACTGTTCTGGCGTTCCATAAAGGGGAGATGAGGGCGCATGGTGAGACACTGATACTGTGACCTGGAGCCTCTGCCTTCCTTCTTTTGCTGTACCATGAAAACTGTAGACAGAAAAGATATTGTGTTTGACTCCCTGACAGTAAGTACGGTCGTTACTAAGTAGTGGTGCAGATAGAGGTGCTGAGGGCAGAGAAGGAAACCCATATTCAGAAAAAGTATCTGTTCCAGTGAGGGCAATATGCTTCCTCCTTCACGAAGGCGCTGTGACCCACCTGTCTGTGCCTCTCGGCTACCACACTGTATGGTTCACTGCGGGGCTCTGCTGGGAAGTGTGTCCCTTGGCGGTATATCCAGATCTGCCATGGTGAAAAGAATGTATGTCGTGGAGCCAGGCACAATGTCCCATCGTGCCATGATAATTCCTGTGTTAGATGAGCCCTTTTAGCAAGTCCTATGGTCGATGACGAGCCCGATATTTGTGGAGCCGGCGTCTCAGCCACCTGCCTACCGAGGCCTGTCAGCGCCCGTGGTGAGCACAGCCAAGTCATAGTTTTGTTGATTCTCCCTATGGTGTTTCTGTTTTCTAATTTTTGCTTTTGCTTGCCTGCCTGCCTGCCTGCCTGCCTGCCTGCCTGCCTGCCTGCCTTCCTTCCTTCCTTCCTTCCTTCCTTCCTTCCTTCCTTCCTTCTTTCTTTCTTTCTTTCTTTCTTTCTTTCTTTCTTTCTTTCTTTCTTTCTTTCTTTCTTTCTTTCTTTCTTTTTCTTTCTTTCTGCAATACTGGGGATGGAGCCCAGGGGCATTCTACCTCCTAGCTACCTAGCTACACCCCCAGTCCTATTTTTTTAGTCTTTATTTTGAAACCGGGTCTCACTGAGTTGCAAAGGGCCTCACTAAGTAGCTGAGGCTGTTCTTGAACCCCAACCTTCCTGTCTCAGCCTCCCGAATGCTGGATTACAAGCATGCACCACCACGCCGGGCTTACATTTATTTTTCCTGTCTGCTCTGGTGATAGAGGAAAGTTTCTGTGACATTCTCTTTGTAACTATTTAAGTTAGAATCTCACCTTCATTTTTCTCTTTTTGTTTCTAATGCATTAAGGCTATAAATACTTTAAAAAATGACTTTAGCTATATCTCACATTTTAAAAAGACTTAATTCTTTTAAACCAGTTTTAGGTTCACAGCCAAAATGTGAGGAAGGCGCCAGTATAGTGGGGCACACCCTTGGGAGGCTGCGACAAGTTCAGTCTTCGCAACATGGCAAGACTCACAGCAATCTAGCCAGACACTGTTTCAAATTTTAAAAAATAAAATAAAATGGGACTAAGGGTGTAGCTCAGAGATAGAATGCCCTTGGATTCTGTCCTCAGTACACCCACCCACACACGCACACACAAACATGAGAAAGGGATGGAGAGTTCACGTATGCTTCCTTCCCCAGACATGCATAGCGTCCCCCACTATCAACATCCCCACTAGGGGATGATACCATTGGTGGACCTGCATCGACGCGTGATAGCCACCCAAACCCAGAGTTTAAATTAGAACTCACGCCGGGCGTGGTGGCGCACGCTTGTAATCCCGGCATTTGGGAGACTGAGACCGGGGGATCGCGGTTCGCGGACAGCCTCAGCTACTTAGTGAGGCCCTCTGCAACTCAGTGAGACCCGGTTTCAAAATTAAGAATAAAAAATTGGGCTGGGGGTGTAGCTCAGAGATAAAATGCCCCTGGGTTCCATCCCCAGTACCACAAAAATAAATTAATTATAAAGAAATAAATTTGAATTTGCTCTTGGCACTGTTCCCATGTTTACTTTTGTGTTTTCTTTATTGTTTGGGTGCTATATAATTTCCATTATTAATTATGCTTTAAAATCCTATTTTTATCCTTTATTTTGAAACAGGGTATCACTGAGCTACAAATGGCCTCGATAAGTAGCTGAGGCTGTCCACGAACGGTGATCCTCCTGCCTCAGCCTCCCAAATGCTGAAATTACAAGTGTGCATCAACACATCCGGCAAAAATCTATTTTTAAATCTTCAACCATATTGGAATTTTATCTTTCCGTTTTGATATTTAAGTTGTTTGTTCAGAGAAACATGGCCCTTACAACACTAATTCCATTTATCTATTAAGGCTTGTTTCATGGCCAGTATATAGCCAATTTTCGAAATGTTCTATGTGCTCTTTTTAAAAATTGAGACAATACCTCTATTTCATTTTGGAGAGCAGACAGGTGTCGTCTCAGAATTTCCGAAATTGTTTCTTGTGCTGGCCACTGTGGTGACCTTGTGCAGTTGGAGTTCATGTCTTGTTCTGGGGCCAGACCCACCACTTTGGCGAGGTCAGTGATCTGGATGCCCCTGAAGCTGGAGGACAGACATGTTCTGTGGCACTTCTCAGGGGACTGCACTTGCAGATATGGCTCAATAGTCCAGAAAGACAATGGCCCATCGCATCACTGGTGACTGTGTCTTGGTGACTATCCCAGGCAGGTCCGTCCTTGGACGGAGGCATCAGTACAGTGAAGGAATACTTCTTGTCAATATAGCTGCTTCTGGTGGCCTCTGAAGCCCAAGCTGATGAAATTGTAGTTATCAGGGCAGCTCTTGTTGCCGGTTTCTCCCAGCAAGAGCTTCTTCTTGCCTTGAAAGATGGTTGGCTGTTTTTGGTAAGCGCTTGCAATGTGCCATCCTCCTCTCCACCTGAAAGCATGCCTCTGTGTGCTTGAGACTAACGTGTTTCTCTAACTGCTGCACAAAGGATTCTGGGTATATCCAGCAGAACATGGTTGTTAATTGTGTTGTTCAGAATTCCTGTCTTTATTTATGTTTCTCTGCCAATATATTAATTACTAGAGAGTTCTGATTTTTAAAAAATCTCCAACTCTTATGGTGAATTTATCAACTTCTTCTTATAGTTTTACTTTATATATTTAAAGTTGTTACATAAAAGCTAAGACCTAGTATACCCTTCTGGTGATCTCTTACTTTTGTGTTTATATAGAGAACACTTTTTTGCTTGTTTGTTCTGGCATTTTATTTTATTTTATTTATTATTATTATTTTTTGGTGGTACTGGGTTCCTGGAAGCCCTTCTACCTCCGGGCTACACTCCCACACCTATTTTTACATTTTTATTTGGAAACAGGGACTCCTAAGCCAGCGCGCACGGCTGGCTTCGAACCTGCGCGATCCTCCTGTCTCCGCCTCCCAAGCGCGGGGATTACAAGCGTGCGCCACCACGCCCAGCTCACTGTCTAATATTATAATGGTATCTTATTTTTCTGCCCCCAAATGGTCATTGTTATTCTTGTTTACGCACGGTCAGTGCTTGTTTAGATAAACCTACCTGTCTTCCAGTTTCTTTACCCACCATAACTATTTTCCAAATTTCTATCATTATCTCACTTTTTTTTTTTTTACTGGTTGATATTTACTTCAGTAAATTTCCTAAAGAAAATATCCTTAGTGGGAAGTCTATTCATGGGAAGAAATCTGCTTTTTTCTGGAAATTTATTTATTTAATTCCTACTTTTAAATGATTTTATAGTCAAGTAAATCTTGATTTTTTAATCAGAACTTTGAATATGCTACTTATTGTTATTTATTCTCTATTGCTGGTTTTGGAAAGTCTGCTGTGAATATAATTATGTTACTTTATTTATTTATTTAGTGGTGCTGGGGATGGAACCCAGGGACATTCTACCTCAAAGCCACACCCCCAGCCCTAGTTTTTATTCTTTATTTTGAAACAGGGTCTCACTGAGTTGCAGAGGGCCTCACTAAGTAGCTGAGGCTGTCCGCGAACCGCGATCCTCCTCTCTCAGCCTCCCAAATGCTGGGATTACAAGTGTGCACCACCGCGTAATTATGTAACTTTAAAAGTTATACTCTTCTTTTTGTCTTTAAGCTTTTCTCATTGAAAGTGGACATTTTTAGTTTGAGGTTATATATATAAGTTTGGAGTTAGTCTAATTTGTCCTCCTGAGGACATGACCTACCTTAACCTGAAGATTTATGTCTTTTAATAATTCTAGTAAATTCTCACCCATAGTCACTTTGAATATTGCCTCTCCCCGTTTTCTTTATTCTATCCCCCATGAGAACTTGTAGAATATTTATGTTGTGATTTCTCGTTCTTCAACATACCTTTTAACCTCTAATATTTTCTACCTCTTAATCTCCTCGTGTTGTATTGTCCTCAATTCTATAATTGTCTCTTTGCCTATGTTGAAGTTTCTTTTTAATTTTTTTTTTTTTTTTTTTGGTGGTACTGGGGTTCCTGGAAGCCCTTCTACCTCTGGGCTACACTCCCAGACCTATTTTATATTTTTTTTATTTGGAAACAGGGTCTCTTAAACCAGCAAGGCTGGCTTCGAACCTGCGCGATCTCCGCCTCCCAAGCGCGGGGATTACAAGAGTGTGCCACCATGCCCGGCGCTCTTTTTAAATTTTTAAAATTTTAAGCCGGGCTTGGTGGTGCATGCTTGTAATCCCAGCACTTGGGAGGCCGAGACAGGAGGATCACAGGTTTGAGGATAGCCTCAGCTACTTAGTGAGCCCCTTCACAACTTAGTAAGACACTGTTTCAAAATAAAGAATAAAATAGGGCTGGGGGTGTAGCTCATATGTAGAATGCCCTGGGTTCAATCCGCAGTAACATAAAAAAAAGAAAGAAAAGAAAAGAAATAGAATGCCACCAGCCCGCTGGGGTCTGCCATATGGTTTTTATTGATCACAGCTCTCTTATGCACTAGAGGTAGCCACAATTTTATGGTATAATCACTTCTTTGCCTTAGAAATTAAGTTTTACCACCTAAATATCATCTGTAAACAATACAGTTTAATGTTTGCACTTTATAAAATAATAAAATCTGTAGGTGCATTTTTCTCTTTTGCTATTTTGACCAACATAATATATATTAAATACTCATTTCTATTATTGTGTTCAGCTATAGCTTATTTGTTGTTGTATATCTACACACTATTCCAGTGTCTTATGTACCAAATATATATTTATTCTACTACTATGAACATTTTTATTTCCAGTTTGGATCTCTTAGAAACAATGCTGTTAGAAACATAATGGTACCCAGCCAGGATGGTGGCGCACGCTTGTAATCCCAGTACTTGGAGGACCGCATAGGTTCACAGCCAGCCTCAGCTACTTAGTGAGGCTCTCGGAAACTTAGCGAGAATTAATTATTATTTCCAAATGAAATATATAAAAAATAGGTCTGGGAATGTAACATCGAGGTAGAAAGCCCCTGGGTTCCATTCTAAGTACAAAAATGAAAAATAAATAAATAACAAAAATAAAAAAGTCTGGGGTGGAGCTTGGTGGTAGAATGCCCCTGGGTTCAATCCCAAGTACAAAAATAAATAAGTAATGCCGGGCGTGGTGGCACATGCTTGTAATCCCCGCGCTTGGGAGGCAGAGACAGGAGGATCACACAGGTTCAAAGCCAGCCTCAGCTACTTGTGAGGCTCTCAGCAACTTAGTGAGACCCTGTTTCCAAATAAAATAGAAAATAGGTCTGGTGAGTATAGCCTGGAGGTAGAAAGTCCCTGGGCTCCACCCCCAGTACCACCAAAAATAAATAAATATATATATATATATATATATATATATATATATATATAGAGAGAGAGAGAGAGAGAGAGAGAGAGAGAGAGAGCGAGCTGGGTGTGGTGGCGCACGCTTGTAATCCCAGCACTCGGGAGGCTGAGACGGGAGGATTGCAGTTCGCAGACAGCCTCAGCTACTTAGTGAGGCCCTTTGCAACTCAGTGAGACCCTGTTTCAAAATAAAGAATAAAAAATAGGGCCGGGAGTGTAGCTTGGAGGTAGAATGCCCTTGGGTTCCAACCCCAATACAATTAAATAAATAAATAAATAAATAATAAAAAGGTCTGGAGATACAGCTTTGCAGTAGAGTGCTTGCCTAACATGCCAAGGCCTTGGGTTCCATCTTTAATACTGAAAAAAAATTTTTAAATAGAATTGTGTGTTCCTAAGGTATATATCTTCAGTCTTACCAGATAAGGCCACACTGATCTTCAAAGTGGTGGAACTGAATTACGCTCCTATCAGCAGTCAGTGAGCACCCCATTCTTCAAGAGCCTCATCAATACTTGGCTGTCAGAAGGTCTGATGTGTACCAGTCTGGCGGTATGCACACTATCTCACATATCTTTAATTTGTAAGTAGTCATTTCACTAGTTGCCAGTTAAATGATGCAGTTCTCTCCATTGGGTTTTATATTTATTGACCCTCCTAGCTGGGATCTATTGGCATGGTGACACCCACTCCAATCCCTACCTTACCTTTTGAGATGACAGGTCTACAAAGCAAAACAAGCAAATACTACACTCTCTATTTCCCAGGTTTGGGATAGGAGCTAGGTGATATACTCATGAAAGGTTTAAAAGGCAGAAGCAAGATAGGGGCCGTCTTTCTGATACTTGTGTGCTGCATTTATCTTTGCCAGTGTGAAAGGCGGGTGTGATAAAGGCAGTAAGCTGATTCTGCCTTCATTCCTCCAGCCCATCCCATGATTTGTAAGCACCTAGTTCCTGGATTTCTTCTTGCTTAAAATACCCAGGGAGATTTCTTTTCCATCCAGAACCTGACTGATATAATAACTATTGTACTTCACGTCATCTAAGATGTTATCAAAGACAAGAAACACCGTTACTTTACTGACAGTAAGAAAGACATTTCTGCTGTTAAACTATAAGAAGTGCTTTCTTAAGCTTAGAATTTTCCTCTACCTATTTAAAGAGCTATTTTAGGCTTTAAACACAGGCTTTAAAATTTATTACTCATACATATTTATGTGAAAGAGAAACATAGGTGAAATGTTTATTATTTGTTTATTTCGCGGTACTGAGGGTGGAACCCAGGGGCATTCTACCTCTGAGCTACACTGCCAGCCCTATTTTATTTTTTATTTGGAAACAGGGTCTTGCTGAATAGCTGAGGCTGGCCTGGCACCTATGATCCTCCTGTCTCAGCCTCCCAGGTCCTGGGATTGCAAGCAGGCACCACCATGCCCAGCCATGGGTGAAATAAGTTAGGTTATTCCTAAAATGTTCATATTCAGAGTTGAGCTCCTCTGAATGACTTATAAGCTCCACGCTTTCCCACACGATGATATTCCCACAAGGTGCCAAGAATACTAGAGAAAGCTTTTGTTTTCTTTTTCTTTTACTTTGTGCTTTGTTTTGTTTTGTTTTGCAGTACTGGGGATGAACCCAGGGACATTATACCTCCGAGCTACACCCCCAGCTCTATTTTTTATTCTTTATTTTGAAATTTGAAACAGGATCTCACTAAGTTGTAGAGGACCTCACTAAGTAGCTGAGGCTGGCTGCGAACCCCTGATCCTCCTGTCCCAGCCTCCCAAGAACTGGGATTATGAGCCTGTGCCACCACGCCCAGCTTTGTTGTTTTTTGTGTGTTTGTTTGGTGCTGAGGTTTGAACCCAGGGGCATTCTACCTCCAAGTTTTACCCCCAGTGGTTTTTAAATTTTGAAACAGGGTGTCACTAAGTTACTGAGGCTGGCTTCAAAACTGCAATCCTTTTATCTCAGTCTCCCAAGTAGTGGGATTATAGGCATGTACCGCCACACCTGGCTGTGTGTGTGTGTGTGTGTGTGTGTGTTTTATAGTATGTTATCCTTATTTTTTAAAATGTCTTTCTTTGCCTCTTTAATCACATATGCACATTAATTTTATTTTCTGGATTTGATAATATATTAAATTGTTGGAAATCCAACTTTGCCGTATCATGTTTCTGCTGACATTTGTTCTTTGAGGTGGTTTCTTTGTGCCTTTGTAACTTTGTTTTATGAGTGTAATGTAAGTAAGACTTTATCTGTGGGGAGACTGTGTGGCTTGGGGGAAGGATTTCTCCCTGCAGAGAAATTTTATATGTTTGCTTCTGCCAATCAACCCAGCCTGGGATCACTTTTAATATTAAGTTAGCAGTTAAGAAATTCCTACATCATACATAGGATATAAATTTGAACCCAAAACTGACATGGAGGGAGAAAAAAAAAACTCCTAAGAGAGTTGTATTTGAGTTCTTTTCTATTCCAGAACCCAGACCAAAATAGATAAATTTCTTTGTCCTCTTCCTTTACCAGTAGGCAGGTATTTTTTTCTTACTCTTTATGTGGGCTGAACTTTTATTCCTTTTCCTGCATGACCATTAAAACCTAATTCTTTGGTTACCAAGATCAGCAACTATCTCCAAACACACTCTAGGGAAGTTCCAGGATCAGCTCCCACATTCTCCATTCAGAGTTTCAGTTCTCTATATTTTGTTTATTGGGAGAGTTTTCTTTCTCACAAGCTTGGCTATGCATCTAAAGGAATGATTAAATAGGTAGATAGATAGATAGATGATACACAGATGATAGACAAATACACACACACACACACACACACACACACACACACACACACACACACACCAGGGATTGGGGCTCAGGAGCATTCTACCTCTGAACTATACTCCGAAGCCTCTTTATTTTTTATTTTGAAACAGGGCCTTGCTAAGTTGCTGAGACTGGCCATGAACCTGTGACCCTTCTATCTGACCCTTCCAAGTAGTAGTAGGATTACCGGTATGTATTCACCATGCTCAGCAGGAAGATTGTCCATTTTATCCAGTAATAATTCTTTGGATGCTGAGGACTGACTCCAGGGCCTGTGCATGCTAAGCAAGTGCTCTACTGCTGAACTACACCCCAGCCCATTATTAGTTTTAGAGTAAAGCATTGTTTGCTATAATGCTGGAAACAAAAGTCTGTCTCATTTCTATGTGCTATAAAATATCCATTAAATACGTGAGAAGATTGATGCTCATATAGGCTAAATAAAGTGTTCAAAGGCACACAAATGACGAGCGGTGGGACCAATATTTAAACAGAAGTTATTTTCCTCTGAAGCCCATGCTCTTAGCATAGAACCACAATTAGGCAGCCTGGCTACTTTGAATATGCTGATACTACCATGATCATTTGCATATTTTCAGCTAATTGAACAATTGCATGTTTATCTGCCATAACAGAAGATATTTTTTTAACAGATGAATGGGCTTGAAAACCACTTTAAAGAGGCATCTTGTCCACCTCTTCCTCCAGACAGAGCCACCTTCTAACCTTTATTCAACATTTTTGCTGGCCGATTGTTTCCTTGGGATCTAAGGGGATACAGAAGACAAACTATACGCTCCTCTAGTCAAACTCCGGCTTAGCAAGTCTCACTGGCAGGACTTTTCTTCCCTGATTCTGAACCCATTCTCTCCTGCGCCTTTAGCCACTCCTGTTCACAGGCGAGAGACAGGAGCTTTCCTTGTACTCTTTAAATGGCATATTTGCCCCCTCCCATTACTGAAACCACAGGCCCTATGGAATTGCTGAGATCCTTTAAGCTTTCCCTTCTTTCCTCCTTTTTGGTCATGAATTTTTTTTTTCCCTGGCTGTAACTCCTGGTGAGTTATCTCCCATTAATGATGCTGACATACAGGAGCCAGATAAAGTGCTATATAAGTGCTAAGTAATCACAGCCGGGCTTGGCTTTGTGATCCAGGTTATCTTGGGCTGCTGTTATGGGATCAGGCCTTGTTGTCATTCAGGATGGTTTACCAGCACGCAGACTTTTCTCCCCAAACAAAATAGTATGCTAATGCTCTACGTGGAGCCTTCAAGAGAGTATGATATTGTTTGGTAGTCTGACTGTTCTTTAACACACACACACACACACACACACACACACACACACACACCCCTAACATACACTGCTATATACTAATAGGCTTTAGAATCTCTGGGTGTCCCCAGCAAATGCTCTTGCTGGACATTTAGGGGCAAAAATAGAGAGATGCCAGGGAGACATCTCAAGTACCTCCTATGGTGGGGTGGGCACACCCATAATATGAATTGGTTGATTGTCTGAAGAGTTGAAAGAACTGTTTTGACTACCTAATGCCAAATGACCAACATACATGATTTTTTTTTCACTGACTTAACTAAATTATCCCATTGTTTTTTAACATTGGGTAACTACAGTCATAAACAAAGAACACAGTTTCTACATTTATATAAAACATATAGCTGGAGAAGAGTTCATTCTCAAGGTCACAGACACCAGCCTGGCTTTTCTTTTTTTTTTTTTTTGTGGTACTGGGAACTGAACCTAGGGGCATTCTACCTCCAACCTATACCCCCAGCCCTATTTTTTATTCTTTTTATTTTGAAAACAGGGTTGCACTAAGTTGCAGAGGGCCTCACTAAGTAGCTGAGGCTGGCCACAAACCTGTGATCCTCCTGCCTCAGCCTCCCAAGTACTGGGATTACAACTATAGGCCACCATGCCCAGCTCCAGCCCAGCTTTTGAAAGAGAAAATCTTTAGGCATTACCCCCTTAGTCTTCACAGCATTAAAAAACCAGTTTAGAGGGTTGAGGGCATAATTCTGTTGTAGAATACTTGCCTCGCATGAGTGTGGCCTTGGATTTAATACCCAGTGCCTGAAATAAATCTGAAAAATTGTTTGGACATTTTGCATACAACTGTGGTTATTTTCAAAGGGTATGGTGGTGCATGCCTGTCATCCCAGTACTTTCAAGGCTGAGATAGAAGGATCGCAGGGTCAGGGGCCAGCCTCAGCAACAACTATGGTTATCTTTGAATTATCTTTCCCACCCAAAACTTCTGGGTAATTGGATAATACTAAGTGTGTGACTATATCTTAAAATTTATAGTTGGGAAGAAATTTACATTTTATATACAACTTTCACATTTAATAGAGTAAGAATCAGAGCCAGAGAGAAGAAAACTTATCAAAGGATTCCCTGCTATTAGGTAGTGGGTGAAGACTAACCGTCTATATCTTTTGTTTCCTGTACAGTTCAGTGCGCTTCCCTCCACAGGATACATGCTCTAGGGGCTAGAAATTGGGACTAGTTTCCTGTAGCTCTTTCAGAAAATAAGATATTATGTTGCTTAAATGAGTTTATTAACTTTAATTCTTTCTTAAAACAAAAGGATAGAGAAGATGGTTTAAATACCACTTTATGTCCACTATTCTCGTAGTCTTTTCTATACTATATCTGTGAAATGGATACTAGTTACTTAGTAGCATTGTGTCTTTGTTCACATCTAAAATGACATGAAGCCGGATGTGATGGTACAAGCTTATAATCCTAGTACTTGGGAGGCTGAGACAGGAGGATCGCAGGTTTGAAGCCAGCCTCGACAACTTAGCGAAGCCCTCTGCAATTCAGTGAGATCCTGTTTCAAAAAAATAAAAAGACTGAAACATAGGGCTGGGGGTTGTAGCTCGAAGGTACATTGTCCCTGGGTTCTATCCCCAGTACTTGCAAAATAAAATAAAATAAAATTGGCTGAAGGTTTAGCTCAGAGATCAAATGCCTCTGGGTTCAACCCCCAGTGCCACAAAATAAATAAATAAATAAATAAAATAAAATGCCATGTACTTGTGTATTTCCAATATCTACATGAGTATAATTCAACATCTGCATGCGTATATGTGGGTATGGTGAAGAGGGGCTGGTATATTTTCTTTTCATGGAATATATATTACTCAAATCTTCTTATCAGTCTATTTATTAATATAATGCGCTATGTGTTACTGCTGTGTCTCCTGCGTGCTTTCCTCGGGTGTTCCAGAAGCACAAGCCAGGCATGGTGGTGCATGCCTATAATCCCAGTCAGTTGAAAGGCTGAGGCAGGAAGATCACAAGTTGAAGGCCAGTTTCATAAATTTAGGGACAGTCTGCCTCAAAATAAAAATTTAAAAGGCTGAAGATGTAGCTCGGTGTTACAACCTTGGGTTCAATCTCCAGTACCAGAAAAACAAAATAAATCCATCAAAAGAAGCAGCAGCAGCACAATCAGAAGATGTGGAGACATGTATGTGCAGCCTTGAACACACACTCACGCGGAGACCACCGCACAGCCCCCAGCTTTTCCCTGGACGCCTCTGCCAGGACTGGCCAGACACATGGCCACGTTCAGCTGAGACCAGCGAAGCAGTCTGCTTTTCCTGTTTTCTGGCACAGCCTACCAGAGGTGACTGCGGTATCCCATCTGTTTTGGCTTTACCTCTTCTTTTTTATTTTTATTAATTATTATTATTTATTATTATTATTATTATTATTATTATTATTTTGGTGGTACTGGAGTTCCTGGAAGCCCTTCTACCTCCGGGCTACACTCCCAGACCTATTTTATATTTTTATTTGGAAACAGGGTCTCTTAAGCCAGCGCGGCTGGCTTGGAACCTGCGCGATCCTCCTGACTCCGCCTCCCAAGCGCGGGGATTACAAGCGTGCGCCACCACGCCCAGCTTTGGCTTTACCTCTTCTAAAGAGGAACCACAGCAAAAGCTGCTTCTTCTGTAGCATCTTTGCCAGAAATTCCTGTGAGGCCCATCTTGTCCTATCATATTTACAATTCCTCTGCTTCTCAGTCTCTGATCCCATGATTCCCAAACACAGAATCTCCCCAGCCTGACTCCTGCGCTGTCTCCACCAACACACTCCTTTCCAGGCTGTGGGCTGCAGGAGACATTGCCCAAGATGGGGCACAAGTTTTTCCCCACTTGCCCCTCCAGCTTAAATGATCCTCCCCTCCATGGGGATGGCTTCCCTGTCTGATTCCTCCAGCCGGTGTGGCAGCTCCCACACCTCATCTCCCCCTGCATTGATGCCCCTCACCTCCTTGTCCCTCAGTGTGAGCGATGCATTTCTGTCTGAGTCCTGAATCTGGGCTCCATCTGCCTCTACAGACAGGGCTGGCTCCTCACCTGCAGGGTGGGCCTTGTCTCCAGTTTCCTGGAATGCCCCTCCCCCAGCCCAGGCAGTGCCCAGTTCCTGACAGATGATTGACAGACTGGCTGAAAAAGGAGTTCAGCCTCAGTACTTCCTCTCTCTTTTCTTAATTAATTTGAAGTGGTTGGCACCAGCTCTGCTGCTGGAGGGGTATTTTCTAGGAGGGAAAGGAGTGTCGAAGGCCTTGCTCCTTCTCCTTCCCTTCCCAAATAGACTAGTATTTCAACCTGACAGCTCCCAGCCGGTCCTCTGGCCATGGAGCACCGAGTGTTTATTTTCCTGATGTTTTTATTCCAAAGTCTTTCCAGGGTCATGTTGTTGAAGTCTGTCAAGTGACAGCAGCCCCTGACCCTGCTACTGAATCTGACACATTTTACAGGTACAGCAGTTGTCAGGAAATTATGGAAGCCAAAGGCAAAAAAAGAAAAAAAGTCTCCAAAAGGTCATCTTGGGCAGACCCCTGTCTCCAGTCCAGTACTCATCCATTTCTGTTTCAGAGTTAGAAAAGATCTAGTATTCAAAGTGCTACATAGGCCGGGCGTGGTGGCACGCACCTGGGAGACAGAGACAGGAGGATCGCGCAGGTTCGAAGCCAGCCGCGCGCACTGGCTTAGGAGACCCTGTTTCCAAATAGAAATGTAAAAATAGGTCTGGGAGTGTAGCCCAGAGGTAGAAGGGCTTCCAGGAACCCCAGTACCACAAAAAAAAAAAAAATAACAACAAACAAACAAAGTGCTACATACGAGAATGGATATCATACTCTTAAATTCCCGTATCATTAGCTAGCAGCCCACACAGGATAATATAGGTCATTATATGGACCTAGCCCCTCTCCTTTTGAATGTCAGGCCCTTTCTACTTTTGTTGTTTTCCGAAAGTTGATAAGTTGATGGTGATGAATATGACCCATTATATTTTGTGTGTGTGTGTGTGTGTGTGTGTGTGTGTGTGTGTGTGCACATGCGCTACCAGGCATTGAACTCAGAGGCATTCTACCTCCAAGCTACATTTTATTCTTTTATTACATTTTCATTCTTTGTTTTAAAATAGGTCTCACAGCTGGGTATGGTAGCACACACTTGTAATCCCAGCACTTGGGAGGCTGAGACAGGAGGATCATGCAGGTTAGAAGCCAGCCTCAGCTACTTAGTGAGACTCTCAGAAAGCTAGTGAGACCCTGTTTCCAAGTAAAGTATAAAATAGGTCTGGGAGCGTAGCCCAGAGGTAGAAGGCCCCTAGTTTCTAGCCCCAGTACCATACCACAAAAAAAAAAAAAAAACAAGAACAAAGAAACAAACAAAAAACCCAGATCTCACTAAGTTGAGGATGGCCTCACTAAGTAACTTTGAACCTGTGATTCTCCTGACAGTGTTCCAAGTACTGGGATTACAAGCGTGTACCACCACACCTGGCTCCATTATATACCTTTTTTGTTTCTTTTTGGCTGTACCAGGGGTGGAACCCAGGGCCTTTTCTATCTCTGGGCTATACTCCCAAACCTATTTTATTCTTTATTTGAAACAGGGTCTCACTAAGTTGCTGAGAGCCTCACTCAGTAGCTGAGGCTGGCTTTGAAAACTGTGGGAGCCTCCTGTCTCAGCCTCCCAAGTGCAGGGATTACAAGTGTGCGCCACCACGCCCAGCCATTATATACTTTTATAATGTGAATTGGAGCCAGGTGTGATGGTGCACATCTGGAATCGAGTACTTGGGAGGCTGAGGCAGGAGGATTGCAAGTTCAAGGCCTTTTGAAACAAGACTGTTTCGAAATTTTAAAAGGGGGCTGAGGGTGTAGCTCAGAGGTAGAATGCCCCCAGGTTCAACACCCCAGCACACAAAAAAAGTGAATTAGAAGACTGGATATAATCCAGAGAAAATATTCCAAATGATCATCCATGATGAGATAATCCGATCTTCGACACAAACTATACTTCTTTCCAAAGATCAGAGTAACTTCCAGATGAATTGAGCCATTAGCTATGAACAGCCAAAAATCCCTCTTGACTCATAATGGCTCAGCAGTTTCCCACATTTAGACTAAGTGCTGGTGCCATTCAGTGGCCTGCACACGTGCAAAGGGTCCATGCAATGCCAAGCAACAAGCTAGAAGCAAGAGGAAAATGTTACCTGGCTTATTCAGCCACTTGCTATCATGTATCTTGATCTCTGGGAATAACCCAGTGAAGGACTGAGTTTTCCTTTGTCAACACACAGACAGCCTTAACACCCTACAGTAGAGCAGGGTGCCTGGGAAAAATTAATGGCATTGTTAAGACTTCTCTCCTCCACTTGGCATGCTGTGGCTGACAGGCCATCTCCCCACCTGGTGACTCCTAGTCTGGCTGAGTGGCTTGGCACTGGTCATAGAGAAAGATACCAATGTCTCAAAAGTGCCAGCGAGTCTGGCAAGCAGCCTGCCAACCAGACAGCTGCTGTTATTGCCATAAGAGAATAAGCAGAATGCAAAACAAAACTGCAGGGAGGAGGATGCCCAGTTCATGGTACTAACAGGGGCCAAAAAAAGGAAATTCATTTCCAGGGGAGAGAATGAAAGAAATTTGGGCAAACAAATTCCATATATCCTCATTTTGGGGGCTGTTCCCGTATGACCTAGTAAAATTGTGTGTGTGTGTGTGTGTGTGTGTGTTACTGGGGATGGAACCCAGGGGCTTTCTACCTCCAGGCTACACCCCCAGACCTATTTAATACTTTATTTATTTGGAAACAGGGTCTCACTAAGTTTCTGACAACCTCACTAAGCTTCCGAGGCCAGCTTCAAACCTGCGATCCTCCTGTCTCTGCCTCTCAAGTACTGGGATTACAAGTGTGCGCCACCACGCCTGGTTCAGTGGTGGCTCTTTACTTAGACATGGAAACATGTCAAGTTGATTAATTCATCAAATCTACTTAAAACCTTCAATTGTCCAGATCTATGCTCCTGTCTACAGCTCAAGTTGAATAATGAATGGCCAAAACTGCTTTATTTGCTGCTACATGATTTCCACTGTAGTTGATTGGCTTATTTCCACAGCTCAAAATCACTAGATGATGAGCGTAGTTGCGTGCCCGCAGTCCAAGCACTTGGGAGGCTGAGACAGGAGGAGCACAAGTTCAACAACAGCCTCAGCAACATAGTGAGATTCTCAGCAACCTAGCAAGATCCTGTTTCAAAAACAAAAAATTGAGCTGGGCATAGTAGTGCACACTTGTAATCCCAACAGTTGGGAGACTGAGACAGGAAGATCACTGTTTGCAGACCAGCCTCAGCTACTTAATGAGCCTTTTGCAAGTCAGTGACACCCTGTTTCAAAATAAAGAATTAAAAAAAAATAGGGCTGGGGGTGTAGCTCGGAAGTAGAATGCCCCTGGGTTCAGGAGAATAGGTTGGAATCACCAGCATCACTAAAGGGGGGGAATCACAAAATTGTTTGAGTCAGTACCCCACTCTCTTCATCCCTTGAATCCCTAGTGAGCCTGAAACAGCAAGCTCAGGAGAGGAGAGGAAGAGAAACACAAGGTTAAGATGCAGAAATGTCCAAAACACCTCTTTCTCTCTGCAGGTGTCTAGGCTGAGGCAATCCTGAGCTAGAATGGGGAAGATTTTATATGAAATCGAGCTCAGAGTCTTGAAAATACATTGGACTGGACATTCTAAGTACAGATCTGACATTGTGATATAACAATATTGTTACAGGACTGTTATCTAAGAGTGGAAAAAGAGTGTTAATCCAAGGGCTAAGAAGGGTTACCTAAGGTCTACTGCCATTCATAAGGAGTGATGGAAGACCAATAATAAGCTCTGTTTTGTCTTGTAAAGAGGGTATGTTAAGCCAGGCGTGGTGGCACACACTTGTAATCCCAGTACTTGGAAGGCTGAGATAGGAGGATTGCAGGTTCACCGCCGGTCTCAGCTACTTAGGGAGGCCCTCCGAAATTTAGTGAGATCCTGTTTCAAAATAAAGAATAAAAAAATAAGCTGGGCATGGCAGCACAGGCCTGTAATCCCAGTCCTTGGGAGGCTGGGACAGGATTGCATGTTTGAAGCCTCAGCAACCTAGTTTCAACCTAAAAATGAAATAGGGCTGGGTATATAGCTCAGGGGCAGAACTCCACTGGGTTCAATCCCCAGTACCAAGTACCACACACACAAGAAGAAGAAGAAGAAGAAGAAGAAGAAGAAGAAGAAGAAGGGAAGGAGGAGAAGGAGGAGGAGGAGGAAGAGGAGGGGGAGGAGGAGGGGGGGAGGAAGAGGAGGGGGAGGAGGAGGAGAAGGAGAAATGGGGTTGGGGATATAGCTTGAAGGTAGAATGCCCCTGGGTTCAATCCTCAGTTAAGAAAGAAAGAAAGAAAGAAAGAAAGAAAGAAAGAAAGAAAGAAAGAAAGGGAGAAAGAAAGAAGCTATGTTAGTTAAGGATGGGATGTGATAATTCATAAACTTCAGAATGGTTCAGTGGCTCTCACACAAGAGTAGGTTATTCATCCTTCATGGGAAGTCCTAGGTAGTTAAGCTGGGCGTGGTGGCACACGCTTGTAATCCCAGCATTCTGGAGGCTGAGACAGGAGGATCGCCGTTCCGCGGACAGCCTCAGCTACTTAGTGAGGCCTCTGCAACTCAGTGAGACCCGGTTTCAAAATAAAGAATAAAAAATAGGGCAGGGGGTGTAGCTCGGAGGCCATATGCCTCTGGGTTCCATCCCCAGACCGGCTCCAGAAAAAAAAAAAAGTCCTAGGTAGCTGATTCTTATCAGTGGGCCCTCTTTGGAGTGATTCAGGGACCCAAACTCCCCACCTGGTATATACACTGTTCTGTCAGGCCTCACCAAAGGCATCTTGACAGAGGAAGAGGAGAAAGGAATGAGAAAGGGGGATGGGATGGCCAATTGTTAAAAGCTTTGGCCAGGAAGTGGCATGCACATCCCATTCATTAGAACTCAGTCATATGGCCTCAAGAAACTGCAAAGGACTCTGGGGAATATAGTCCAGCTGTGGTCCCAAGAGAGGAGCTGCCAGGTTGGGTGGGGGGAGGGAGAGGAGGTCCCCATGGAGCACCAGGGGTCTAACCACCACAAATAACACACTGAACAGAGGACTGCTTTCTTCACAAGGAAGGTCATTACTTCCCATAAGAGTTTTTTCTAGAAGACGAGTGTTGATGGTGAAAAGAGCAAGGAGAGAACTTCTGGAAAGACCAGAAGTCAAAGCGGCCGTAACCGAGGCCCACACAGATGACATGGCTCCTGGGACTTTGCTCCTGAGACCTGCTACTGGCAGAAGACCAAGTCTCTTTACCCAGTAGAACTTCTGGTCTCTTGGTTTCAGGGAGCTTAGGAAGTGGACACAACCTTTAAAAAATTCCTTTTCGCTAACACAAAGAATCCAGTAAGCTTTGCCACTGTTACACGGAAGCCAGGAAATCCACGAAGGCAGAATTGTCTGGCACTGCAACCCTGAGTGAAACCCACATATTTTACATCAGATTAGTTTCAAAACTGGATTGATATTTTTTTAAGTGCCTCATTCTGGTAGGATTCAAAGACACATCTGGCAGAGATGAGGTCATCACAGGAGTTTGACTATTTCCAGTAAAAAACACTCACCTCCCTTGACTCTCTCTTGGTGGGGAGCAAGCAGCTCTCAGGACTGGTCACGCAAGACAGAGCTGCAGGCAACGCTCTTCCCCTGTCACCTATATTCTGAGCCTACGGCTCGCTATTAAATAAAGGGTGTCTCCATGCTCCACCAGATGTGGGTTCTGCAGCAACACCAGCTACTTATCCCTGCCTGTGTGCAAGGAACCCCCACCCATTTCCCAGTTTCACTGAAGTTTTGTTTTAAGCACCCTCCCCTGCCTTGAGACCCTCCCCTGTTTCTTGAGACCAGCTGGAAGGCATGTTGGGGAAAAAAATAAATAAAACGGGAGAGAAGGGGAAAGTCCATCAAACCCCCAAACAAAGCCCAGCCACGGTTTTCTAAGTAAATGAAAAGGATTTGGGGAAGGAATAATCCGTTAGTGTAGACACTTAGAGATTGAAATTATCCCACCCCGATGCCATAATGCTGAAGGACCCCATAAACACCTTCGGTGTGTGCAGCTCGGAGGGTTCTAGAGCTGCAAAGTGCGGTCTTTGGGAGCTGCGGGAGTCAGTGACCCCTCCAATCGCTCCTGAGGTTCCTTCTCCCACGGTCTAGGCAAAAGTAGGGTCCGAAGGCTTCTTCGGCAGGCGCCCAGAGGCGAGCGAGCGGCTCAGCTTCGGGTTTACTGCCCGCCCGAGGCTCCCACGCTGCCTGGAGAGGGGCCTCGCCTTGGGAGCATCGCGTTGGGCTTGGTGGGTCTCCGGAGCGCGACTGTGGACACGGTACCGCCGGGCCCGCTCCCGCGGAGGGCGTGGAAGCTGGGAGGATGCCTGGCCCTAGTGCGGCGCCTACACACTCGAGTTCCAAGGGGAATGCTGGAAAATACAAGTTTCCCCCCGATTTAATTTCTCCCCCTCTTAAATGTACCCCCTTCAAAAAAACAAAGCCGTGGACGGGCAGGCGCCACTCAGTCCGGAAGCTGAGGTTCGTGACGGATGCTGATTTCGTTTGGTTCAAGTTGAGAAAATAAAGGGTCGCCTCGTCCTAGACTGGGAGCGGGGATCCCGGTGCCTGGACCGTGCACACCGTCCGCGGCTCCCTCCACGACAGACGAGCTCTTCCGGCTGCCCGCAGCTTGAGGGAATTTCCCTGAGGCCCCAGCGCCAGATCCCCGAAGGTGGACCCAGAAAAAGCCCCCAGCACCCCCGCCGCAGCCTCGCAGCCGCCCGACCTAGCTAGGCGCGGGTCTGCGGCGGCGGAAGGGAAGGGAAGGCGCGGCCGCCGCGGGGCTCCGCGCGATTTCGGCTGCTGAGCCGGCGGCCCAGGAGGGGGACAGAGTACGAGGCCGCTGGGGTCCGGAAGCTCTTGGCACGGCCCTGGGAGGGAGAGACAAAATTAAACAGTGTGACTCATCTTTACAGTAAAATGTGGAGGGAGACCGGGACCCCCAAGGCTTTCCCGCCGAGGGCCCCCGGTGAGCCCGCACGTTCACGCGGGCACGAAGGGGAGGGCGGAGAAGGGGGCTCTCTCCACAGCTTGTGAGGATCGGCTCCGTCGAAGGTTGAAGAGATGGCGGATGAAGGAGATGCAAGAGGGGGCTCCTCCCTGCGCAGGTGAGTGTAAAGAAGGTAGCTGTCGAAGGAATTACAAATATGTTCGGGCTCAAGCAAACTAGCGTGGCCCTCATCCTCCAGGCTGCGCGGTGTGCGTGGGTCACACCCTCTCTGAAGGTGGGGACAGGAGGACAATCTTAAAACACCCTCCAAGGGGAAATATCAGCAAAGTTTGAATGGAAAGATAGGAGAGGAGGAAGGCTGATCTTGATTAATGAGGGTCTACATCTGAATATGTGTAAAATTATGAATATGACATGGTTAATCTGGACAACCATTGGTGGGAGGGGGAAGGGAAAACGGGGATGGGGGGGGGAGAGGGCACCAAATATAGTTTAAATGTATACTATTTATGTTTAATAAAAAAAAAGTTAAAAAAAAAAACACCCTCCAAGCTAAGTGCTTGAAGAATTCGGACTCTTCCTCTCACTTGCCTTTGGATTTGAGTAATTGAGGACAAGGCAAAGTCCTTTTTTGTTTTTTAATGTGTGGAGATTTGTCATTGCTGGAAAGGAAAAGAGAGAGGAAGTTAAAGGGGGTTCTATTCTGGGTGTTCAGAGATGGTGGAATGGGTCCTCTGTTCATTTTCCTAGTGTAAAAGGGCAGAGTCTGTCTTTCTGGGGCATCCGTTCCTGGAAAGATATTGTGTCTCTCTGTCATGATAAAAGAAAAGCATAGAGCTAAATCAAGTTATCAAAATGCACACGTGTGTGCACACACACTATACATATACATATACACATACACACACACACACATATATGGGCTACAGGGTTGTTGTTGTTTTTCATGATGAGGGGAGCTAGGTAGGACCAGCCCTTCCATGTAGTCTTTAGACTAAATGTGTACTTGTAGAGAAGTTGGGGTGTCCCCCACACAGGCTTCAGGTGACTCCACAGGCAGATTCAGATCTGTATTACAGGCACACTGGCAGAGCACTCGAAGCACAGAGCAGGGAGGGAGCACACGTACGGAGTGCACCCCGAGAAGTCAGCTTGGCGACTGAGGGGGTGTTTCTAGATTTGGCAAAGAGCCCAATTCCCTAATGGCTGTAGCGGGCCAGACCCCTGGAGGACGAAGGGGACAGCCATCTTTGGAAAAAAGAATGTTGGTTGGGATTTCTTCTTCCCAGGGTGAATCACATTCGGGAAGCTTTTTTTCAAGGGTGGGGCCAAGCTTTGAAAGGCAGCAAGTCTGATTTTCTTCCTGAAAATGTTCAGAAGGAGAAATTCACCACTATTTATGATCCTGTCCCTACTACAAAGCCTTCTGAAGATAAGATTTAATATAGGAAATTTGCAGGCCTACAGTGCACCACAGAAGTCCATTTGAAACATGTCCAACTGCATGCGGATATTGTCATACTGGGCTTCTTTGTAAAACATGCCTATGTCATGTTTATAAGTATTATATGCAGCAAATGTCAATAAATATACAACCGCACAGAAGTTAATACTAACATTAATTTGCTTTCCTCCTTTACCACTGTGCCAGATAAAATTTACCCAGCTTTATAGAAATCAGTTCTCAGGGCTTTGCTCCCTGTGGCCACCTACCCACCATTCTCCCATGTCTCTCTCTTTTTTTTTTTAAGCCAGAAATTCACTCAATCTTTTTCATCTAGTTTTTGTAGGTGCATGATTATTTCTTAACTACTCCTGTGCTCCAAGACTGAGCACAAGGAAAGGAAAACAGGGGTTTTTTTCTTTCCCTGTTTTCTCCATAGAGAACAGCGGACAGGCAGAGAGACGGGGTGGAAAGCTAATTATTGGTCTTGGCTGTAGATGTGGTTAACAAAAACCAACAGGGCACAGATAGACACGGGAGCCACTGGAGGTGCAGGGACTTAACTCCCAACATTTGTATTTCTGTTCACCCAAGCATCCCGTGATGCCCTGGCAGGAGGGAAAGCCAGAGCATTCACCCCACACATCTAGAGTTCCCAGGATCCCATGGAGTCTGTTCTGCCCCAGGAATAAATATACTCACCTGTGTGCTCAGCTCTAGGTGGCCACAGAGTGCATCAATCGAAATTGCGTGTGTGACTGTGCCTGCTGGATTTGCTCTGGTGCTGGAAAGAGGAGCTGGCGCTTCTCCACGCGGCACTCACCCCGCTGTCCGAGGAGTCCGCCATTTATTGTCCTGTGTGGAAGCGGCTTTCACCAAGCTTATGCTTAGTTCGCCATTAGTGAGATAAAAGACCAAGTAATTACCGCATGTAAAAAAAATATCAGTATATTAAAATAAACTATGAATGTCTCCAAGTCTTGGAAGCGATCCAGAGGAAAAGAAAGAGGAGTTAGGTGCTGGTGCTGAGTTCCTGGAGGAATCAGGCTGGACTCGGTGTGCAGGATCCGCTGTGCAGGATCGGAGTACAGGCTCTGGAAATGACCCAAATCTCCTTAAATTCATGGAAGAAAACTGCACTGGAGAAGAGCGTCAATGCCAGGATTCTGCCAACCTTAGCGAGATGGCAAATAGCTTTCAAGTACAATATTCTGCTAAGTGATGGCTGAGAACTCTAGATCTGAGAATCGAATGCTGCACAGTTGCTCCTGGATAACCTAGACCTGGTGGTTTTTTTCTTCCTTAAAAATACTTTTTTAAATCTCTGCATTTACATATGCCTGAATACCATTTGTGCCTAGTAGCTAACTGCATCAGAAGAAACACGAATGGAAGTGGAAAAGACGCCTGTGCCGAACAAACCTTCACCCTCAGAATTCCAGGTCCGCCAAACCTGCCCATCTCAGCATGAGGAGAATGACAAGTAGAAGCTTTAAATTGCTGAAATTAAACATAACTGTATTGTCATATTTCAAGAAAGTACAAAAACCCCAAACTTAAAAGATTGCCTAATTATATGGATATGGGTATCTGAGGGCACCTATTTTATGTTAATGTTTATCTGAGCTAACAAAGCATGGATTACATGCTTACTTGTCTAGAAATGATAAATCTATAATAGATGAGAGAGAAATAAATTTCTATTACTTGTTTGGGGAAAATTAATAAGGCAAGCACTGAAAAGAGGGTTATAGGTGCTTTAAATCACAAGTACAGATTATATAACTCATTGTAGGAAAATGAGTTTCCTAAGGCCTTGGAGTAGGGGAGAGATTGCACAAGGTCCTCTCACCCAACCCTTAAGGATTACTTCTCTGCAAAATTTGAGGCTACTCTTTCCCCCCCTCCATTTGCTTACAGAGCCAAGGGAAAAATGATTGCCTCTGGAGAAAGCGGGGGTTGGTTCATCGTGGGGTCTTCCCCAACCTCACATCTTAACTCTGCTTTCTTTTCATGCCCACCCCACCAGCCTGCCCCAACCAGCGCCCCAGTTATGATGATCCACAAAGTGACTCCATGCTACACAAGCGTAATACAAACCCTGTGCATGCACACGGCACCAAAACCAGCACTCAACAATCACACTCCCCAGAAATGCTTGAAGACCATCAAGCACGAGGAGCCGGGGTGGTTTCTATGCCTGGAAAGATATTTCCTCTTTTTCGAGTTCAAATTCATCTGACTGCAAGCAGTATAGTGATTTTTGGAAAGAAGGAAAATGGATATCCCCATCCTTCTTTCTAGTTCTTTAGATTCTGTCAGTTTTCCTGCAAGTACAAGGAAACACTACAGCAAGGAGAAAAATAGTGCCTCCAAATAGCCTGTAAAGAGAGAGATTCAGATGAGAAATGGGTAGTGAGTGAGGAAAACTCCAACAGGCCCCGCCACTGGATAGCAAAGGGATATTTTCCCTTCAGCCACTAAAACCGCACCAAATCGTATCCTTTTAGGAAGATTTAATTCATTGCTTGCACCAGGAATCTTGTCCCAGATACACACCTTTTCTCCACAGATCTCAGTCAAGACACAGAAAGGGTTTCTTTTCCCTTTAGTTGAATCTCTAGTTTAGTCGAGTTTAGTTTAGTTTAGTTGAGTCGCTTCTTCCTTCCCTTTTAGAGATGAGGAGATTACATTTTCTCTCATTTGATAAGGCATCTTTTGAAGGTCCTTTAGTTTACTGCATCCTGCTCAATGATTTTCAGATTAGAATGTGTTTTTGCTGGCATTGCTGAAAGTGTCTGGTCACCGGGAGAAAGAAGAATATGATTTCCCCTCTTTCTCACAATGAACTATGCATTCTCCCTCCACCATTTGCCTCTTAGAACCCCACCAAACTCTGGTGCCCATGACATCATAGAGTTTAGAGGATCCCTCGCCTCCCGAGAGGCAAAATACCCAGCCCTTCACTATACTTTGCATATTTAATTATTCTTTAAGACAACTTAGTTCACCTTGACCTAGAAGAATGCTGTGTTAGGATCCACTAGTCTTCTCTGCTCTGGGAAAAATGTTATTTTTCTTATCTTCTTTTAAAAGTAACTGGAATTTTTAAAAAATGGCTACTTGTCCTCCCTTCTAGGACCCCCAAACCTAAACTTTAAAAGATGGAGGAAATGATGTGAAGTGGTAAATACCTTTTCCAGGCATTCAGTTTGTTGGCTTTCTGACCAAAAGGGGCCTTTGTTAGATCTCTGCACAGAAGCCAAATCCAACCCCCAGCGAACACTCCTCCATCTCTTCCCAGCCTCCCCCCACCTCTCTAACTTGAAAATGAACTTGGACTTCCCTCTCAGACAGGCTCTAAAGCCAGGAGAGGTTTTATTTGTCTGTTTCTGAAGGGCTTCCTAAAAGGGGGAGGTGTTGGGAGGAGGGAGGAGAAATAGAGGACCCTTTTCCTTAGCAGAGGACAGAGAAGGAGGCTCTGGGGAGGCCAAAAGGGGGAGGAGACACTTTGTTAATTTCTCAACTCTGAATTTATTCCCTGCACTTCTTTTGTCAAAGTGCATGGGGGGTGGGGGGGCAAGTGACAGACTGAGATGCTGCTTGCCCAAAAAGAAAAGGCAGTGGGAGGGATGAGAATCAGAAAAGGGGCCGGGAGAGAGCCCCAGAGGAGGGATGGAAAGGGGGCTCTGTGTAAGCTAGGTGGGACTAGCTGAAAAAGGGCTGGAGCTGGGGACTTTAGAAGCTACAGAGGAGGCTTCTTGACATAGAAGGGGCCACCAGACATCTGACCAAACCCAGTAAACCACCAGGCAAAGTCAGCAGCTGGGGACAGGCCAGAGGAGAATCCGGACAAGACCGATGATTGCCTAAACCTGGACCCTGTCAGGATCCCTGCAGAACTGGAGGGCAGAAGTTGGGGATAGAACCAAACCTGAGCCAGCACTGCCAGTCCTAGGTAGGCAGCAGAGAAGAGCAGATTTTCCTGTTACCTAAATGAAGGAAATGATTGGGACCTGGAAGAGGGCAATCTTGGGTTTGAGAGTGGAAAACTTAAACAAGGAGCAAAGCGATGCCTTGGCCACCCGGTACTAGGGAGTGAGGACAAGAAAGTAGAAGATGCCGGGATGGCAGCCCTGTCTAGGAGGTGAGTTCCAGGCTGGGAGGAGAGGCCCAGTGACTCTGCTCTGAGGCCAGGCTGTGGGGACACAGAGATAAAAGTAGAGCAGGTTCCACAGAGAGAGCTGGGAGCCCAGGCAGTGAGCTTTGCACACTCTTGGGCTGCCCCATCCTTCCAGAAAAAAAAAAAGAGGGAGGCCAGACAGGGCCAGGAACAGATCACCAAGTTCTGTTACTTTTTTAAATTCCCACCAATACCACCCTCTGCAGCCCACCAGAAATTTCCTCGAGTGTGTGGAAGGGTTTTCTACTTGGACCCACACACACACACAGGTGCCCCCAAAGGTCTTTTCTGAACACTCAGCCCCTCCCTGTAAGTGGCCTCCCCATCACAAGCATCCCTTTCTTGACTGGGTAGCTCAGGTCCTATGTCTTCTGCCCACAAACCTCCTCTTCCATTCTACAGCCAGGACCCTGAACAGGAAGGGGCCCCCCAAACTCTCTATCAGCCCTACAAGGCCCCAAGTCTGGGCCAGAATCCAGACCTCATGGTGGTGAGGCTCTTTGTTCTCCTACAACCTCAAACCACCCCCTCCTTTTTTTAAAACTGGAATTTCTCCCATAAAAAGGGGGGGGCAGGAGCCTTTTTTCTTCTTCGAGAATATGGAGGAAACAGAGAAAGGGAAGGCAAGGAGAGAAATCAATTGATGTCTAATTTCCATAGTAAGAAATCTGGATGTTGACTAAGGTACACATCAACGTCATTTCCCCCACTTTTCTCCCGAGCCCAGCAGTTAAGCTACACTCAGCCCTCAAGTGCATGGGTCTCACCCTCTCCTGCTGGTAAGTTATACCTCGGCTTGGTCTGGGATACAGTGAGCAGGAATTCTATCCCCCAACTTCAGAAAGACAGATATCTGCCTCTTCCATTTTCCTAGTATTTTCCTGGGAGATGCCTTTCAAAGTATAGTGAGATGGAAGTTTAAATTAAGTGTGTCTACCAACAAACACGCAGACAAGGAGGAGCTTTATTTATATAGAGAGGATTTAGGCAGAAAGCTGTGTATTTTCATGAACACATTTGAGCTGTGTCCACGGGGCACTGCTGAAGCTGTGCATGCATTCTGCCCACACCCTGAAATGCACACGGGCGGGCATGCATGCACACACTTCTAGTGAAAGAGCCCATTTAATATATCCTTTATTTTCTGGACCACTTGAACCTAGTGAGTACTTGGTCCACAGGAGAAATCTGAGAGATCCCTTTGAAAGGCAGCCCAGATCAAAGCTGGGACTTCTGATGGAACTGAGGGGCCAATTTTTCATTTTCCTTCCGCATATCTAAGTCTCCCCCACCCCTACACCAGCGGCTGGGCTAGAGAACGGGAAGCCACATTCCGTCTTGCTTGGATTTATCTTCCCTAAACTTCACCCACAGTCAAGCCTTATCGCCCCATCCCCCTAAGACGGCGGCCGAGGTGTGGCCGAGCAGAGGCGGAGAGCTTTGCAGCCGCGGGTTTCAGCACCCGGCTTTCTAGGGCGGCATCGCCTGGGAGATGTAATTACTACGTTTCCAGTGGTGCATATTCTCCTGGAGTGTTTAATTTGATTTTATTTGTGTCTCAGCGAGATCCACATTTTTGGGGGGGAGGGGAAGAAGCGACCCCAGGCTTAAAGTTAATTAACCAGCAAGGCTTTCTTTTCCACCGCCCGCCCGCGGGGTTTTGCATCCTCGCCTCCCTCCCGGATCCCTGCGCGCCCCGGTCTTGATGACTGCATTTGCTGGCGCCGAAGGTCTTGGGGAACCAAACGACAGAGGTGGGGTGCTGGTCGGAGCCTGTGGACCTCCCCAGCCGCCGCCGGCGCCCTTAGCCACGAACTCTCCGCTCCAGCCCTTCCACGCGCTGCAGTCGCTGCGGGTGTGTGGGGGGGGTCTTCATCTGGTCTTCTCGACGAAGGCGACTTTGCTTCTCTCTCTTTTCTTTATCCGCTAAATTTTGGCCGCACAGTGCCCCTAATAAACGAAATTGTAAAGTTGCCGGGTTAATTAAATCTATATCTCATTGCAATAGGAATAGTTAATGTCCTTATATAAACCTGGAAAAGAACATACTATTAATTTTATTTATTGCTGGGCCGTCCTATGCCCAGATCTTTCCCGCGGTACTAGCCCCTAAGGCTGGCGGACATGCCTTTGGGTCCGGGACCTTCTGGCATTAGATGGAGCCTGGGAAGGAGCCCCAGGATGCGGCGGCTGCTTCGGGCCCTTTGTTTGTCCTGGTCCACGCAGACCCTCGGTTCTCCGTGGGGATGCCACACCGCACTGGAGGGATGGCCAAGCTCTCTGCACCGCCTCTACCACTGCAGGCTGGAAAACGCAGACATCAGCGTCCACCCACCCCATCACGCCATCAGCCAGGACTTAGGCCAGGGGGCCAAGGTCACACGGTCCAGACTAGAGTCGGCCAGGCCGCGTTGGCGCTACCTTGACCTTGGCCTCCCGAGGCAGAGTGGCCAGTTTCCCAGAGGAGCCGATTTCCAGCGAGACCTTCCCCGCAGCTACTCTCCCCTGCCCTACCTCCCCTCGCCCCACCAGGTCGCCCGGCACACACGCCTGCACACCGCTGGTTTCCAGTCTCCTTCATTTGTATTTTTCTGCCTGCTGCCAGCCCTGCCCGAAGCCTGCTTTCTGAACTCTGGGCTGACTTCGCGGATGAAGACCATGCGGAGAAGAAATTCGGCCCTTATCCCAACTCACCAGCCGTCAAACACCGCCTTTCCTCTCAAGAACAGGGAGCCGCGGTGGGGGTCTTCTGCGGACCCCGCGCGCGCTCGGGTTCGAGGGGTATCGTGGGTCCCGCTTGGTGGGGGCCTCCTTAGCGACAGCCTGTGCGAACCTGAGCACCCAGAATTTACAAACCGGCAAAGGCAGGAAAGCGGGAGCCGCAGCAGCCCCGCTCCCCTCGTTTATCCCCCTCCTCTCTCTCTCTCTCTCTTTATTACCTCTTCTCCTCAGGGAGGCCTCATGCTGAAAAGGAACTTGTCTCAATTCCACGGAGACCCCCCCCCCAAGGGCTGACATTATTGAAGCCCCAACAATTCCAGGGGTCGAGAGAAAAGAAGGTGGGCTTGTGGGGAAAAAAATCAGCAAGTTAGTGTTTTTCTTTCAAATAGGAGACCGTTTTAGAGTATGGAAATACCCCGCACTAAAAGGGAGTATCCCCGAGAAAGCTGCGAGGGCCCGGGGGAGGTTGTTCAGCAGGGGCCTGCGGGGACCTGGGCTCTGCCGCGACCTCGGCGGCACCCGCCCTCCGCACCGGGGTCCGGGTCCGCCCTGGCCGCGGAGGGCAGAGGCGGGGCCTGCGGGACTGATGTCCGACCTCCAGGACCCCAGAGTTGCACCTGGAAAAGGTCCCCCTAAGGGGCAGCGCCGATTTCCCCACTTTCCACATTTCCTTTTGTACGCCCACGGGAGAAGCGCACTGTCACTAGCATCCCAGACTTTTCGCCTTCCTAGACTCCTCCTCAGTTCTTTGGGGGGGGGGGTTCTCACTCGGAGGTTTTAGTTTCTATTGCATGTTGAAAGGTCGGTCTATTCTAGTGCCTCCATTCCCCTCCTTGTATTCTTTATTTCTCGCCGAGAATACTCCATCGCTGCACGCTCGCCCCGCCTCCGTGATGAAGTCTGTTTGGGGGCTACCACATCTCCCCAGCCCTCTCCCGCCACCAGCGAAGAGAGCAGAGGGTCCTTTTCAGATAGCTGGGGCTTGGGGGAAAGCGGCTGGGAGTTAGAAACTGAAACACAACGTCAGCATCACAGGCTCTCAGCCGGTGTCCTCTTTTCTTCCCAGCCCCTGAGCACAAGCCTAGTGGGCAAGAGCTGGAGAGCTCCTGCCTGATTTTTAGTGTTTCATTTATTTTTTTTTCAAGTCCAGTTTCGTCCCCCACTCTTAGCTCCAAGCCCCAATCTAAAGACTTCGGTAGTCAAAAGAATCGGTTTTGGGGTAGGGGTCTGTCTCCCTCCTGCACATCTTGAGCCATGGGGGAAGCGCCCAGGAACAGTCCCCTCCTCCCCTGGCCCCTTCGCGTCGGCCAAATTCGGCCTCCCCCACCTCCCTCTCCCTTACCCCGCCTGCCTGGGGGGGGGGTGTCGCCCCGTCCCTTTAAATGTCTCAGTTCCCGCCTCCTTTTCCCCTCCTGAGAGCCAATCAGCAAAGACGTCGCTTCTCTTCGCCCCGCCCCACCTGGAGGGGAGGGAACCCCGGGAGACCCAGCCTGGACGTCACGTGCGCAGACCGCCGTCACGTGGGAGCCGCGGAGCGCGGAGGGGAGGAGGGCGGTAGTCCGCGGATTTCTTAATGAAGTGTCTCCCGCATGCGTAGAGGGACGGCGGGGAGGGAGTGGAAGCGCCGGGAGGCGGAGGGGAGGGGTGGAGAGAGAAGGGAGGAGGGATGGGGGAGGGAAAAAGGGAGCGAGGTGTCTCCCCAGCTCTCTGCCTCTGGCAAGTGGAGTTTTTAAAAAGCTCGAGCAGATCATGTCATGACGACTTCGCTGCTCCTGCATCCTCGCTGGCCGGAGAGCCTTATGTACGTCTATGAGGACAGCGCGGCGGAGAGCGGCAGCGGCGGCGGCGGGGGAGGCGGCGGTGCGGGCGGAGCGGGGGGCGGCTGCAGCGGAGCGAGCCCCGGCAAAGCCCCGAGCATGGACGGTCTGGGCAGCAGCTGCCCGGCCAGCCACTGTCGCGATCTGCTCCCGCACCCGGTGCTGGGGCGCCCGCCGGCTCCTCTGGGCGCCCCCCAGGGCGCCGTCTACACGGACATCCCAGCCCCGGAGGCGGCGCGCCAGTGCGCTCCGCCGCCGGCGCCCCCCACCTCGTCCAGCGCCACCCTGGGCTACGGCTATCCTTTCGGGGGCAGCTATTACGGATGCCGCCTGTCGCACAACGTGAACCTGCAGCAGAAGCCCTGCGCCTATCACCCAGGCGACAAGTACCCGGAGCCGTCGGGCGCCCTGCCCGGAGACGACCTGTCTTCCCGGGCCAAGGAGTTCGCTTTCTACCCCAGCTTCGCCAGCTCCTACCAGGCGATGCCCGGCTACCTGGACGTGTCGGTGGTGCCCGGGATCAGCGGGCACCCGGAGCCGCGTCACGACGCGCTCATCCCCGTCGAAGGCTACCAGCACTGGGCTCTCTCCAATGGCTGGGACAGTCAGGTGTACTGCTCCAAGGAGCAGTCGCAGTCCGCCCACCTCTGGAAGTCTCCCTTCCCAGGTAAGGAAGGGGCCTGAGCGCAGCCGCCGCCGCCGCCGCCGCCGGGGACCCCTCCCCGCCCGCCTGCCCCGGGGCTCCTCGCCCCAGCCACCCCCGCCGTCTGCCCCGGCGCGCCGGCTCGGCTGGGCTGTCGATGGAGCCGGCCGGGCGAGCTGAGCTGAGGAATGCGCTGGGAAGAAATCTGCTCCGACACGTTCCCCGGAGCTGCCGGGTCGAGAGTGAAGCAATCACAGGCGCCCGAGCGCCCGGCCGCCGGCTCGGGCTCGGGTCTAGGGCTCTCCTCCTCCTCCTCCCCATTCCCGCGCCAGCCTCACGCCGAGCTCCCGGCCCTTAAACTCCCTTCCGGCCAGGAAAGGGGGTGGGTGGACCTTCTTGAAATCTAGAGCAAAACCCACAACGCAGTGAATAATGGGGGAGGGGCTAAGAATTCTCACTTTGCCTGAAATTTCAGGATCATTTAAGCACTAGTGGTGCTTTAAATGGGGATCTAATTTGCCAGAGTATGTAGAACTGTAGATTCCCCCCCCCCGCAGTGTATTTTTTAAAATCAGCCACAAATGCTCAGATTGTTAAGAGAGCAGAAGAGCTAAAATCTTGGAGTAGAAAAAAGGGCTTGCATCCCTCTCCTAGGATGTAAAATTTTTCTCTACCTTTCTGGTATACTGAGTTCATATACAATGAATGTTTCCACTGCCATGTCCACCAAATGTGGTAAAAAAAAAAAAAAGATGTAGTTATGGGTGCCCTGGGAAGAGAAAGAGGGCCAGGGGTGAAGAATGAGGGAGGGAGACCTGGGAAAATCAAGAGTCCTGGCCGCTAGCTGGGAGCCTCAGGTCCTGTGTGGATGTGTAGGGCAGGGGAGAATTTACTGGGCTCCTGTTTCCTTTTCGACGGAGGCTATCTCTGAATAGGAGAGGCTCCTGCAACTCCCACCACTCCCCAGGGGAGGAATACCACTCCCTGGCTTCTCAAAACCACACCAGGAGCTTTGGACTCTGCTCTGCTTGAGAAATAAGGATTCTTTGAGGTCTAGAGAATCCAACATTTGAGTCTGCTCTTTTGTAAGTAGACCTCCGTGGAAGAAGGTCTTGTCTTCTGATGCCTACAGAGGTTCTGGGGGGCCCACAGCAGCCATAGATGTCTTCCTATACTGCCTAAAGGGACCCCCAGCTTACACATGCTGACGCCAGGGATGTGTTCCTTGGAACACACAGACCCAAAGACCTAACCATGGGCCTCAAATTCCTCTGCACCCGGGATTGGGAACAGAGATGAAGAATCTTTGAATGATATTACAGAATGTGGCAAATAATATTTTATAAATATTATGTGACTACTTACTATAACACAACTCATACCAAGGTGGGATTAACACAAGGCACCCCATTCCTGCCTGCCAGAATTGAGGATGCTATGATTTTAGTACATGATATCATGATATCACCTACTGTTCATTGGCTTTAGGGATTTTATGTGATTATTAACTACCTAATTTGAAATACAAAATAATGTATTTCTAGCAGCCCATGTGTAGGTAGATTACAATATCTTATAGAGAGGTTGCCTTTTAATTCTCTATCTCACTGAAACAGAAAGCTCTTTAGGAAATGAGGATTCTTGCAGGGATAGTGGAGCTGATGGACCTTGCCAAGGGGCCCATGGGCAGGGGAACAGGTGCCCACCAGGCCTGCTGTGGGTGAGAGCGATGGGCAGTGGGTTTAAAGTGAAGAGGTGAAAGAGAAAGAGCTGCTCTGATATGTCTGGGTATGCGTGTGGATAGTGGTAGGGGTAAATAATTGGAGAGGAGCTCAAAAATCATCATTAAGCAAAACAAACATCTCAAAGATTCTCAGGAAAAAAATCAGCACTTCTTGATCATAGTCTTCTAGAGAAAAATATATTTGAAATAAAAAACAGCCCAATTGAGACTTAATACACTTGCCAATTGCAGCATGGAAATGGATCTAAAACCCACTGTGCCTCAGCAGCTCTGTGCTCACGCACTCCCCGTGTAGAAATGAATCAGGTTGGTATATCTCAGTGCATGCAGAGGTCCAGGCAAGAAGCAGATGAAAAAGAAATTATCTTCAGACACCCTCCATCGTTCTACCCACACAGATCTTTTAGAAGAAGTGAGATCTCCAGATAACTCTGTCTATGCAATTGTGGTTTGTTCGGCAACATCTAGGCATAAACACCGCTGTCTCTCTTCAGCGCCTCTGGCTCTGGGAAACCTCATCTATGGCAGTCTGGGCTGGTGTAGGAGATGGAGGCAATTGTTCAGGAAGATCCAGATAATTAGAGAGATGTGTCATGGCTCCTTCCTTCTCCCAATTATAAAGACCCTTGCTTGGTCCTTAACAGTGAGTGTAAGACACTTTTTTTTTTTTTTTAAATTGAGAGAGGTGGAAATTCCAGGGGAGAATTACAGAGGTGGGGTTAAGGGAGAGAGAGCACGACTATACCAGAAGTTCCTCCTGACAAGCCTTTGCTTTTAAGTTAAGAAAAGCAGCTAGCTGGATTTCTGGCTCAATAAGATAGTCTTTAGAGCCCAAAGCCTGCCTTTGGCAGCTGGTAGTCAAGAGTGGATGGGCCTTGGGAATCGGTACACAGGAGACTCTGAGCCAAAAAAGAAAGCTAAACAGTGATCTGATTTTTATTCCCTCCTCAAAGGTGTTGACTAGGTTCCCAGGTGTGGTTGGTGTGTGCCTCTGCTCACTTTAGGTAGTATAGACACAGCTCAAGTACTAATCTACCAGGTGTTTCCACATCTGTAGACCCCACTTTCTTTCGAATAAGACAGCAGACAATGATAGGGGTCTTCATAGAGAAGGTAAGACTGGAGCTATTTTCTGGAGGTCAAAACAACCTGCAATTTGGTCTGATCTGTGAAATTTTTGACCAAACCATTTATTGATATTCTACGGCGAAAAGAACCAGTTGAGACTGATTATATCTTTTTAAACTGATTTTTTAGGTCTTTATTGACTAAACTTACTGGAAACTTAGAATTTAGAGAGTCAAAATGGGATAGGTAATTGTGAGAGTTTACAGAAAGGGGATAAAGAATCAAGGACAACTGGGCATGGTGGCACACGTCTGTGATCCGAGAACTTGGGAGGCTGAGACATGAGGATCTTAGACTCTAAGACAGCCTCATCAACTTAGTGGGGCTCTCAACAACTTAGAGACCCTGTTGCCAAATAAAAAATAAAACAGGGCTGAGGGTGTAGTTTGAAGGTAGATTTCCCTGGATTTAATCCACAACATCACACACACACACACACACACACACACACACACACACACACACAATCAGGGACAATTAATTCAGAAAGTAAAACTCACCTTTACCCCATTTTTCTTTCCAGAAAAAAAAAAGAGTTGTTGTTGTTGTGTGTGTGTGTGTGTGTGTGTGTGTGTGTTACTGGGTATGAAACCCAGGGTATTCTACCTCTGATCTACACACTCAGCCCTATTTTATTTTTATTTTGAAACAGGGTCTTGCTAGGTTGATCGGAATCTTGCTACTTCCTAAGGCTGTTCTTCAGCATCACAATCCTCTTTGCCTCAGCCTCCCAAGTACTAGGATTTTAGGCATGTGTGCTGCCTTGCCGGGTTTAAAAAAAAAAAAAAGTGTCTTAAAACTGGGTTATAGCTAGGCATGGTGGTGCATACTTGTAATCCCAGCATTTGGGAGGCCGAGACAGGAGGATTGTAGTTCGAAGACAGGCTCAGCTACTTAGTGAGGTCCTTTGCAACTCAGTAAAACCCTGTTTCAAAATAAAGAATAAAAAATAGGGCTGTGGATGTAGCTCGGAGGTAGAATGCCCCTGGGTTTCATCCCCAGTACCACACACTCACACAAAAAACACCCTGAGTTATACGAGGTGGCTTATTTCCATTTTAAAACATACTGTGTTGTTATGTTAAGAGTCAGAAGAGCCTGGATTTAAACTTTGGTTCTGACATTTATTTTCCCCATTCTGAGCTTGTGATTCCTTTTCTTGATAAATGGGTTTCATAAAATAAATTTAAAGAATTGCTCTGAGGATTTAAAAACAAAAGCAAAACAAAAACTCATAGAACCACTACTTACTTTGTTCTTTTTTGCTGTTTTTTTGTTTTTGTTTTTGTTTTTTACTTTTTCCTTGTCCCTGAATCATCAGTTTCCTGGATCATGGTTATATCTTAAGCCTAAAACAAATTTGAGAATTTGAGAGATTTAAAAATGTGTCCAAAAATCCTTTTAACTTAAAGGATCTTATCTCTTAAGTTTTGTTTTTCAGATTTTAAAAATATTGGCTTCCTTATACAGAAGCAGAGAAAAATGAACAAAATGAACAATTTTCCTGAGAAATTGTTACCACAAAGACAGGCTATCGGGACCCTCCCTTGTGTTCTGCCTAAGCACTTTATTTCCTGGTGCATTTGATTGTGACTCTCCTCATCACACGTAGATAAGGGTCCCTAGCAGAGAGCAGACCCAGTGACAATGGATGCAGGAAAGTGTTTTTGTAAAGGTGGGTGGGCAGAAGTATTTCAGAAGGAACTCTGTATCTTCTCTCTATATGGTAGATCTGTAGATCCAAAGGATACTGTGAATAAGGAGGAAACCTCAAATATTACCCCCCTTTCATTGGCTTCTGCCTGATAAAGTCTAATAATTACACAGAAAAAAAATTAAGAACTGAGTTATCCAGATAATCTTCCTCATTCTGTCCACACTTCTCAAAAGTGTTCTATGACTTCATTCCAGGGATCCGGGGTGGAAGACAGAGGTACAAGTCATATATATTGTTTTTAGTTCCTGTGAAATTCTCAGAGCCTGAAGAAACTGAACTGGTAATGGTTGCGATAAAAAGGTTAAGCTTTAGGGCCAGGGCTGGTGCAGGGGATGTTTACAAGTTTACTTTGGCCTTAAAGGAATGGAGCAGTGGAGATACTGGGACAGGATTTGCTGTAGGACCTAAGTATGGATCCCCTACTTTCAGAGACCAGATATCCTATGATTCACAGCACACCCTCCCTCTTTGGGTGGTGTTGGGTGGTTTTCAACATGGAACCCTAATTCCTAGAGTAATTGGTCACCAAGCAGGCAAACTTCACCTGGACACCTTTCTTCTTTATGATGGTGCCTCAGATCTCAAGGGCAAGAGGACCCACCTGGTGGTCTGTGCTCTTTGAAGCTGACCCCTGCCTGCTATACCCACCTCCAAACATACAACAGAACTCCTTTCTCTGAGGATGGAGCAGAATAGACACCAGATGAGCTAACTGTAGGGGGGGGGGCGTTGGAAAGTCCAGAATCCTGTAGGCAGAGCAGGTCAGAGGGGGATTTCGAGTGTCCCCTCTGGAAGTTCAAGGTTCCTAATAAGGAGTGCTTCCAGAGCCATATTAGAGCCTGTGGCAAAAGGGGAAATCACTAATACTCATCTTGTATTTTAAAAATAATCAATATTTTGTCATCATGGATTTTGGCATCCATTTTGGTTTTTTTTTTAAAAAAAACAAACATTGCATTAAGATAGTACCTCAATTACTGAGTTTTGAGTGCCTTTTCCCCCAAAATTTGTACTTGAGGCTAGTACCCCAGTGGCCTTACCCTATTCCTGGCCTTGCTAATAACAAGAGGTGCAGCGGATGAGGGGGCTTCATCAGACAGAATACTTTGCCAGCCCCCTTTGAGCCCGTGCACAAGCCCTGGCCTCCGCCAGCCCAGCCGCGCGGCCCCAGCCACCTCAGCCGCCTGCTCACTTCCTCCCGCCGCCTTCTCTCCCCCCAGACGTGGTCCCTCTACAGCCCGAGGTGAGCAGCTACCGGCGAGGGCGCAAGAAACGTGTGCCCTACACTAAGGTGCAGCTGAAGGAGCTGGAGAAGGAGTATGCGGCCAGCAAATTCATCACCAAAGAGAAGCGCCGGCGCATCTCCGCCACCACGAACCTCTCCGAGCGCCAGGTCACCATCTGGTTCCAGAATCGGCGGGTGAAAGAGAAGAAGGTGGTCAGCAAATCGAAAGCACCTCATCTCCACTCCACCTGACCGCCCACCCGGTCGCCCACCCCGTCTATTTATGTCGCCGCTTTGTACCATAACCAACTCACGAAGGACGCTGCGCCGGTGCAGAGTATTTAATGTTAACCGTTTCGAAAGGGGAACCGCACGCCGCCGGGGAGCAGATCTCCCAGGCCGCTTGGCCTTGCCCTGCTTACCCCATCACACCCCAACCCCCTCCCCACCCAGATGGCACCCACCGAGCTCCAGCAGCTTTAGAAGTGGGGGGAGGGTGAGAGGAAGGTTGTCTGGCCTCTACTCCTCTGCCTTGCTCCCCTGAGAGGCAGTGGAGACCCCAATCATTCCAACCAAAACAGGTTTGGGGATCCTGAATGGCCCGGTTTTCCCCTCATTCTTCATCCAGGATGGTGGGTGACCCTCCTTAGGGGTGTAGTTTGGGTGCAGGATCAGCCCATCCTCTCCTTCCAGTCCCTCCTTTTCCCTCCTTCCCACCACTCCTTAGGCAAGATTTCCCACTTATGATTTTCTGTGCATATTTTAAAACTCATGTTAATATCCATGATGATTATTAGGGACATGGCAGCGAGACTGGGTTACAGACCATGCTTGGAGCTCAAAGGTTTCTTTTCTTTCCTATTTGAACAAACCCAGGAGATGGTGCAGCAGCTCCCCAGACCCAGCCCAACCCCAGCACCAGTTTTCCTCCAGAGCTGCCTTTGCACCCATGGCCTCCCCTGCTCCGCTGTTCCAATCGTGTGGGACAAAAACCCCAACCACACTGCTAAGGGTGGCTTATCTCTCCTCCCTTTCTCACTCCTGATGAGATTGGGGTCTTAGGCCACAGACCCAGAAGCAGAGTTTTTTCCTAAGAATAAACTTCTCTTCCAAGGGGGTGGAGAGTGGGTGCCTCAGCAGAGTTCCTCTCCATCTAAACAATAGCTCAGGAGCAAGGCTTCACACTTTCACTTTGTCTGGTTTCCCTAAGAAAGCTGGAGGAGCTACTCCAGGAGGCTAAAATAACCAGCCCCCATTAGCCAGCTAAATGTAGATGCTGCCTGATATTTACCCTTCAAAGGCCAACATGGTGCTGTGGGGCACCTCGCCTCCTCCCTCCCCACTGGCGCATTACAAAACAGAAACAGTGTTCTTTTGAAATGTCCATCAGAAATAGGCTCTTTTTTTTTTTAAATGTTGTGTATCTGTATATAGTATTGTGATGTCTGGATGACAATGTACTGAATGCAAAATGAAAAATCCCACAACCCTGTTTTTAAAATAAAATATCTTTTTTTTTGTTTTGCCTTGATTTTATTGCTCAGATTTATTCTGAAGTCCCTTCTCTATGCTAGCTTTGCAGGAGAAACACCAATGTCCGGACTTGGCTAGAATAGTCTGGGAGAAAGAGTACAGGCATCTTCGCAGCTAGGTAGACACCCTTCTTCCTGCAGCTTATATTTTGAACCACTTAAGTCTCTGAGCTATTTGGGTTATTTATACTCTCTAGATAAAAGAAAACATCCCCTTCTGACTTTCAACTTAGATAAGCTGAGGGAAAGCTGTAACTGATGATTGAAAAAGCCTGAATGACTTTGAGTAAAAAATAAAAATTAAAAAATAAAAAAGCACATTGCTAGCTGCTTCCATTAATAGGCTCAAGGCTGGGGATATAGCTCAACGGTAACATGCTTAATATGTATGAAGGCCCTGGATTTTGATACCCATCAGAATTTTTTTTTTTAAATAGCTGGGCTCAGATCTGGTTCTGAATGCTGAGAAGGAGCATCTCAGCTGGGAGCTGGGTGGGGAGCGGTGGCGGTAATGGGCTGCTGCTGATCTTGGGTTCCTGGGTCTCTACTTCCATAAGAGGGTCCCAAGTCCCTCCAGCCTGCTCAGGGCTAGAGTTGTGGCTGGGATGGGGTCCCTCGGCCTGCCAGAGGCCTTTGATCTCGGCTTTCCCTGGCTACACTTGTTTCTTCCCCTATCAACCTACACAAGGAGGTCAGAACGTTAGGACCTCTAGGGTCCCCAATATGCCGAGCCAACCCCACTTTTCCTTTCTAGCATTCCTGGAACCCCAGTCTTCTAGGCAATCAGGAGCCCGCGTAGATGCTGCCACTAATTTGTTTTCCTTGTCGCATCTGTGCCTATCTTCCTATCTGGTGGAGTTAATGAGATCGTTAAGTTGTCAGGTTAAGAGACTTTTAAAAAGCAATATAGCCTAAAACAATGTTATCTCAGATTACATCTTTACTGCAGCAATTTTTATTTATATATGATATTTTTTCTCTCTTGAGACACAGAATAATTGGAGGCTTCAGGTTGGAAATCAGAGTTTTCTGTTTTTCTGATGGAGCCAGAGCTTTTAAATTTTCATTTAAATAAATGTTTCTGGGGGTGTAACACACACACACACACACACACACACACACACACACGCACGGTCTGAGAGACAAAGAGCCTGAAGAATTCACCTTCTGTAGAGACTCTATTGCTGATGTGGCTGCCAGAGCTGTTGCCCTCGGCTCAGGCTCAACTCTGGGTTTTCATCAGAGAACCACACACTGGGCAGTGGAGAGTTGAGAGGTAATAGGTGAATTACCAAGCCGGGCGTGGTGGCGCAGGCTTGTAATCCCAGTATTTGAGAGGCTAAGACACAAGGATTGAGGTTCGTGGACAGCCTTAGCTACTTAGTGTGGCCCTTTGCAACTCAGTGAGACCATGTTTTGAAATAAAAATAAAAAATAGGGCTGGGGTGTAGCTCAGAGGTAGAATGTCCCTGGGTTCCATCCCTAGCACCACACAAACACACAAAAGCGAATCTCCCAGGAATCAGATTCACTCTTAATTCCACTTTTCCTTTCTTTCTCCATGTACCACCTCTCCAAAAACCCTTGAACTTCCCTAAGATCGACAGACTAATTGTGTATGTTTGGGCAGAGAAAGGAGCGTAGTGGCTCTTTGATATGAGGGCTGAGAGCCCTCTGGAATGTTAGGGTCAGACCACGACAAACACGGGAAATTGGGGACTCGGTGGGTAGAAGTCTAGAGTTAGTTAGCTGGGTGTGGTGGCGCACATTTGTAATCCCAGCATTTGGGAATCATAGTTTGCAGACAGCCTCAGCTACTTAGTGAGGTCCTCCACAATTTAGTGAGACCCTATTTCAAAATAAAGAATAAAAAATAGGGCAGAGGGTGTAGCTTGGAGGTCGAATGCCTCTGGGTTCCATTCCCAGACCTGAAAAAAAAAAAAAAAAAGCCAGGCGTCGTGGCGCATGCTTGTGATCCCCATGCTTGGGAGGCAGAGACAGGAGGATCGCGCAGGTTCAAAGCCAGCCTTGCTGGCTTAAGAGACCCTGTTTCCAAATAAAATATAAAATAGATCTGGGACTATAACCCGGAGGTAGAAGGGTTCCATCCCCAGTACCACCAAAAAAGAAAAAGAAAAAAGAAAAGAAAAAGAAGTGTTGACTTCTCCAAGGAACTGATGGATCTCTCCATTTCTGCACACAAACCCACACTTAATCCAATGTCCAACTCTTAGCAGGCCACAGTGGCACATGCCTGTGGTCCCAGTTACACGACAGACTGAGGTAGGGAGCTTGTTTGAGCCCGGGAATTCTGGTCCAGCCTGGGAAACATAGAGATTCCTTCTTAAAAAAAAAAAAAAAAAAAAAAAGTCTTCCCATACTAAGTCTTACTTAGTTCATACTGTCTTTCCACCTGAAGCAAAGAAGGGGATAGAAAAAGCCAGGGGCAAAGGACCATGTGTGGCTTACTGAGGATGCACCAGCGCACTGGTAAGTCAAGCTAGGCTGTGCTACCGCTGAAAGCCTGTGAGCCCCTGGGTGCCAGCGTGATTAGGGGATAACTACTTGATTAAGTATACCCAGGCTGATTTTGGAGATGTCTCTTCCATATGAGTAAGCAAACACCGTGTGAGTATGCACTCTAGGAAGGCAAAGCTGGAAAATGTGTCATTCTTTCCCTGATTGTGTTGATCCGAGAACAACATATTCCTCCCCCACAAGCGTTAGTGTTATCCATTGGTGATCCTGAGGCATTCCTGTGATGATGTGGGGGTGTGTGCACAGCCTCTGAACAATGAGAATGTCCCGCTTGTGTGCATGTGAGGGTACAAAGGAGAATGTAGTCATCTGGGAAGGGACACTCACTTCAAGGTGTAGAATATGTCTTCTTGTTTATTTACACCCTATAAAAAGTCTTTCCCTCTTGCATGTAAAGGCAAATCTGAGGGTACAAGGATTAAGAGAGATCTTAAGGGCTGTAAACACAAAGGTCCCCCCCCAAAGTAAAAACCAGACGGGAGCCTGATGCTCCTGTTATCTTTTTTCTAACCTGCTGGCATCCCCCACTTTCCCTATGTCCCCGGGGCCAAGCCCGAGGTGCCTAGGTGGCCTGGGGCCTCACAGGACTCTCCCCAAGGGAGTCACTGTCCCTGGCTGCACAGAGGGCTCAGCGAGAGTTTGGTGGGGCAACTCTTTCCACCCACATTAGTTTCAGACCGGGGCCCAGAAGCATAGGGTTTTCAGCCAGAAGTCCCAGAGCCAGGAACCCACCTGAGGGAACAAGGCCAGCAGATCCCACCATGACTGTCTGCTCCTGAGACCATCTTCTGAGGTTGATCCACAGCCTGGCAGGTCAGCAGTGGGGGAGGAGAGGGGCGGCAGGCCAGTGTGAGTGCCAGGCATCATCTCTCTAAACGGCCCTCGGACTAGAGACTGGGTCCGGGCAGCAGCCCCTTCTGGCTCCATCCTGTTCCAAAGAGAACTCCCTGTCCAGGATCCACTTTGTGGGCCTTAGCTGGTGTGGAAGCCCACCCTGAAGAAAACTCCAAGTGCTGGTTCAGGCAGATGTGTATCTAGACCTGAGTTGGTGCAGGACTGAGGGGCCCTGAGGAGCGAGGGGCTTCTGGGAAGAGGAGGAGGTGGAGGAGAAGGGGGCCAGAGTCCTTCGGTAACCAACCAGGCGCTTCCTCTTTTAGCCTTGACCGTGACTAGGTCTTTCTGACCTTGACATCACAGCCAGCACCGGGAAGGGGTGGGGGAGGATGGAAAAGGCCTTGATCTTCCGGTGGCCAGAAAAGGGGAGGGCTGCTCGCCCCCTCGACGAGCAGTCCCCCTTCGCGCCTGAGCCCGCCGCTTCTGTTTACACACAGAGGAGGTGTCGTCTCCAGTCTAGACAGGGGCGCTAATAACGCCCATAAAAGGCGGCCTCTCCAGAGATGCTCTGGCAACTCGGCTCCCGCGCGCCTGCCGCTGGCTGCTCCCTCCGCCTCTCCTACCCCGCCCCTCGGATACCTCGGCTGGGCCTGCAGGCGGCCTTGGGGAGGGGGGATCCAGAAGGTCTCCATAGGCTGGGAACTCCTACCCCTCACCCTTCTAAGCCTCTCCGGTCACCAAAGGTAAGTGGACCCCAGCCCTCCCAGCCCAAGGTTGGCATCCATTGCCCCACCCCCACCAGCTTCCTGGGTCGGCGGCTTTAACCCCAATCCGCCCGCACCCCGTCCGGAACTGGGGCCCTGGATTTGGAAAGCAGCTGGGTAGCTGTGCCCAGCAGACCCCAAACAGATTTCAGGCCCTTCCCGGGGGCTGGGTCTGGCCAGCGGACACGTCGGAGCCAGCGGGGCCTGGCCGAGGGGCACTGGGGGACTCCTCGCCAGCCCTCCACGCAGCAGCGCAGCGTTGAGGTCGGTGAGTGAAAACTAGCCTTGGGGCTCTCTGCAGCATTACACACGGCTGTGGGTGTGGCATTTGATGAGCCTTTTTTTTTTTTTAACTCTGTCCCCACACCTTTTCTGACACTCAGTAATTCACTGATTCACTGGGCGGAGGAGATCCTCTGCTGGCAGAGGGGGAAAATGTCAGAGCCGCTGTTCTGTTTAACTGTTAGCGCGCCGCGGAAGCAGAGGATGTGGGGGAAGATGGCTCATTTAAGAATGCTCAGGTGTGTGTAGGAGGGTGGAGAGATGGTCTCCCAGATGTTCTGCCTGGGGTCTCTCGCCCCCTCCCCACTTTGAGTGGCAACTGGGCTGGGGTCTTGTGGTGAAAGGGGGCTCGGAGGAGCCCAGGATCGGAAGAGCTGGAGCTTGAAAGCCTGCCTGGGCACCTTCACCCAACCTTCCTCCAAGCCCTCTCCTCCAGCCTGTAGGTCCCTAGAAAGCAGCACCCGGAAACTGAGTTCCCAGGGTGATCCTGAGGTCCTGCGCACAGGCAGGGAGCGCTAGGAGGCAGGTGGGCCTCTGAGAAGCCCGCGACAATAGAGGAGACTGAACCCGAGCCGCAGCCCTGTCCGAACCCGACGGAGGACGACCCCAAGGCTGGGCTGTGCCAAAGGGACCAGATAGGTCCCCGAGTCGGGCGGGGCCCAAGCCAACCCCAGCCGCCGCTTGGCGCCCGCTCCTCTAGCCCGGCCGCTCGGCTCACACCCCCTCCGGGGCCCAGGCCCTGCCTCATTTGCATACGCGGCAGAACCGCTTTCTGCAAACTAGACAGTGACCTTGAACTGAGCGGTGCAGGCCTCTCGACCCACCAGGCTGAGGGCGGCGTGGCGCGGAATAACACGCTGGACCTCGGGTAGCTGGGAGCCGGAGCGCAGCGGCTCCGAGCCGCACAGACCACGAGCGTCTGCTGAGATCGTGTCATTAACCCGGTCTCGGGGCCGGGCCGCAGTAGAGGAGTGAGGATGCGGGAGGGATGCTGGCACAGAGAAGCTGTGGGCGAGCTGAGGGCCTCCAGCTAGTGGATGCGAGGAAGGACGAGGGCTGCTTTGGGTCTTCGAGAGCACTGGACTGTACCTTACGTTCAGCTTTAATTAGCCCCGAGTTAATGAGCGGGGCTTGGTTGAGCCTGGGCGGCTGCGACGGAACTCGGTAGCCTAGGGACCAGAAAGCAAACCATCCCTTCCAGCCGTGTGATTTGATGGATGTGCGGGAGAGTGTGGCCGCACCGATTGCTCCTTTGTTGACCTACAGTTTTGCGCGTGGGCAGCGGCGAGCAGGCGGGCTAACCCCCAACTAAACGCAGCTGCGTAGTGCGGTGGGCATGAGTCCCTCCTAATCTCTTCGCCCAGCGGCGGCCGCCCCCAGCAAGCAGCTCTTGCCGAGACTCGGTTTAGTTTTGAAGCCTCGTACCCTAGCCTCCCGCCGGCCCCGGGGATCCAGGTTGGGAGCGCTGTTTTTGTCTGACCCAGATTAAGGAAGGGGCGTCTGAGCTGCGGGCCTTGGTTACTTAGAGGCACACAGAGCCACCAAGGTGCACGGGGAGATTGGACCGGCGGATTCTACGAGGTCCTGAGAACCCCTAGGTTCACAGAGGGCCTTAGGGAGGAGGGCCCAGGGGATCTGAGTTTCTATGATGGTTCTGGGCTACCCTACCTGAGAGAAATGGGAATGGGCTCCTCGGAAGAAAGAGGTTTTGTGCAAGCATCAGTGCCCAGAGTCTGAAATCTAGAGAAAATGGTCTGTTTTGTTGGGGCCAAATGGAGTGGGAGAAATGCATGTCTGGAAGGAGAAAGCCCTCACCCATCCTCATTTCCCCGGCATTGCGCCTGCCGCCCTGTGGTCGCTGCTCCCAGCACTCGGCGGTCTGGCCCAGGAGGGCAGCGGGGTAGTGCTCCGCCGGAGATTTGCAGGCTGAGGAGAGAAAGAAAGAGGCTGAACCCTTCCTCCTGGGATCCCCTTTTCTAGGAGATCAGGGCCATCTGGGAAGGGGAAAGAGAATGGGGAGAAGCCTTCACCCCACAAAGGCTAGCGATTATTCAGCGGAGCCAATAATACAGCGTCCCTCACACCAACAATAGCGGCTGAGCTCCGAGGCGTGGGGAGCCTGGGCGGAGACGTCGCTGCCAGCGCAGTGTTCTGATTAAAATCAGCAAGATTAAAGTCACACCCTGTTTGTCCCTATGACCAACCTAAGCCCCAAATAAAAAAATTAAAGACCAGAATTTCAGTGGCGCTCAAGAATGCCTCTTGAAAGGGGGAAATAGGTAAGATGCTGGAGATACTGGGGTAAAGAATTTGCAGCGGAGGGACGCTCCTCTCGGCAGCCCTGCAGTCCTTTAATCAATTAAGCACAAAAAAAAAAAAAGGCCAATCCAGGCGGAGCCTCTGCCCATTCCTGGGCGCCCTGGCTCTCCCAGCCCCGACTGGAGCCCGACTGCGCAAGGCTGGCATCTCCCCGCCCGCTTCGCTTGGGCAAGTGGGCCAGGCCGAGGTTCGGCTCCTGGGGGCGGGGGCGGGGGCCGCGCCATCCGCCTGGCGGACCCGGCGGGGAAGCGGGGCCGGCGACGGGAGGGCGTGGAGCTGCGGCTGCGCTGGATAGGGCGGCGCCCGCGGGGCCACTTTTCTGTCGGAGTGAGCCGCTATAGTTTGGGATATGAAATCGTAGGGGGAGCGGTGGAATTCGAAGAATCTGCGTTTCTCTCTGCCGAGTCCTTTTGAGGAGAAAGGGAACGGAGGGAGAAAAAGAGAGCGATGACATTTTCTTTACTTTGGTCTACTTTTATAGTCTGGGCTAATTCTGAGATACATGATTCTCGCATGTATACATGTAATTCTCACCTACATGAATTTCTTCCTCTTGGATTCTCTGGGATTCTGTCTCTCTGATTTTCTGAAAATTCCCAGTGGTGCGCACATTTGTGCCCTCGCTGGACTATATCTAACCTGTGCTGTGCAAACCAGCTCCTTGGGTAGGAATTGGAAATAATCACACAGAAACCCGAATGTTCGCTCCCCTAGAGCTCAGATAAAATAATCGGACGGGAGGGGATATTTTGCTTTCCTTTAAATACGCTTGACTGTGTTCTATGCACCTCCTTGGGACCCAGTTGCGGTTTTGCAGATGTCGATTAGCTCGCCATTGGCCGGCTATCGGTTCTCAGCCTTCTCTGGAAGGACCTTCTGAGGTTTGCACCATAAATATAATTTTAAAGCCCCAACAGTGTAACCCTCCAGGGTTCTTTCCCTGACTCCAAGCCCACCTTAGGGGGCAGCAATGCCGGAGGCTACGCTGCTATCTGATGGCCCCAGCGCCAGCGGGCGGATTGTGGGGTGTCCTATCTCCCTCGCAGTGGGAACCAGGCATCTCTCTGGATGGCTGATCCTTGGTAGAGGCCCACAGCCTCCTGCCACAAAGCCTCCAGGAGACCCTCTGGAAGCTCCTCGGCAGCAGAAGAGTAGAGCCCCAAGGTTTTTCAAGAGCTGGAAGACAGGTCTGTGCCGAGTTGGACGCCTCTTCCTCTAACTGCGAGCTAGGCTCGAGGCTCCTGGGAAAGGGACCGTCCTTACCGATTCTCTCGGAGCCCTTGTTGGGTGAGAGAACCCCAAATAATTTTCCAGTATCCTGAGGAGGAGAGCCGAGGACCCTGAGCGCAGAGGCAGCAGGACTGGGCCCGCGAGAGAGCTGCAGGGAAACCTGTCCTTACCCCGCTTCGCCTCTACTGTAAATAAACCCCGAGCCAGAGGGCTCATCCGTCTCCTTAAACAGCCAGTAAACTTTATATGACACAATATCTAATAGTAATTTATTGGGGAGATATTGTAAATTCCAACGGTTTTAGTTAATAAAGGAGCTAATTAAAGAGGGGCGGGCTGTATTCGGCCAGCTGTTGGCGATAAGATAATATATCTGGGGGGGGGGTGCGGGGTGCAGGGGTGTGTAGGCGCCGGTATTTTTTGGTGTGGCTTTTTCTCCTTGCCCCGTGTTGGACGATCGCTTTGCTTTCTGTGCTAGATTTTATATGATTAAAAAAAATAGAATCCAGCGAATAAACCTGCCCCCACCCTTCGCCCCCCCACCCCCGCCTGGGCTTGGGGCGGGGGGGGGGGGAGTTGGAGCTGGGGGGGGGGCTCGGCTGTCCCACCCCTCCCCCCGGCGGCGGCGCTCACGTGAGCCGGGCGGCCAATGGGTGGCCGGTGCAGGTTTAACTATGTTTAATGTCAGATAGCAATAAAGTAGAAGCTGCCGGCCGGGCCCCGCGGAAATGGGCGAGCATAATCTCCTGAATCCCGGGTTTGTGGGGCCGCTGGTGAACATCCACACGGGGGACACCTTCTACTTCCCCAACTTCCGCGCGTCGGGGGCGCAGCTGCCCGGGCTGCCCTCGCTGTCCTACCCGCGCCGCGACAACGTGTGCTCGCTGCCCTGGCCGTCGGCGGAGCCGTGCAATGGCTACCCGCAGCCCTACCTCGGCAGCCCGGTGTCGCTCAACCCGCCCTTCGGCCGCACGTGCGAGCTGGCGCGCGTGGAGGACAGCAAGGGCTACTACCGCGAGCCGTGCGCCGAGGGCGGCGGGGGCCTGAAGCGCGAGGAGCGCGGCCGCGAGCCGGGGGCCGGGCCGGGGGCGGCGCTGCTGCCGCTCGAGCCGTCGGGGCCGCCCGCGCTCGGCTTCAAGTACGACTACGCGGCGGGCGGCGGGGGCGACGGCGGCGCGGGCCCCCCCCACGACCCGCCCTCCTGCCAGTCGCTGGAGTCCGACTCCAGCTCGTCCCTCCTCAACGAGGGCAACAAGGGCGCCGGCGACCCCGGCGGCCTGGTGTCTCCGCTGAACCCCGGAGGCGGGCTCCCCGCCAGCGGTAAGGACCCCCCCCCCCGCCCGCTCGCGTCCCCTGGCGGGCCGGAGCTGGGGCTGCCCGGGGACGGGACGCGCGCGGGGCAGGCTCCTTTTAAAAAGAAGTGTGGGCTGGGGGGGGGGGTCTATAAACATGTAAATATCCCCATAAAAGAACCGGTGAGCTCTCCTCTCTCGCCCGCGGCTGCGGAGGCGGGAGCTCGGGAGTAGCGAGGTCGTGGCTGGGGCTTCCCCAGGCCTGGGCTGCGGAGGTGGGGAAGGGAATCCTGGGCCCGTCCTCCCAGGCGCCTGTCCTTCTGCTTCCCGCGGCCCCTGTGCCTACGTGTTTTATTTTTGAGAACAGCAGTGAGCACAGCTTTCCTCTCCATACTTGCCCACTTCTGTTCTAATGGGGATCCGGTCATGGAGGATGTGGGAGGACTCGCCGGGATATAGGAAAGAAGAAAGCGGGAAAGAGGTTTGGGGAGCAGCGAGGGGTTGGGAGCCCAGGGTCGTGGGTATCCTGCAGGAGGTGGGCTTGATGGAGCAAGGGCCAGAAGTGGACAGGGAGAGTGATGAGCGGAGGGTCTGGGTAGAGCCGCTGCTGGGATACCTGGGGGAAGAAGGAAGGGTCTGGGGTCCCGTTTGGGGTCCAGGTAAAGGGTCTGGGGAGGGCCGAGAGCCCTGGGCTAGTCACCCCTTGATCCTCTGGCCAACCCTGCGGTTCGTCTTCACCCAGGCGCGCCCTGGTACCCGATCCACAGTCGCTCCCGGAAGAAGCGCAAGCCCTATTCGAAGTTGCAGCTGGCGGAGCTGGAGGGCGAGTTTCTGGTCAACGAGTTCATCACACGCCAGCGCCGGAGGGAACTCTCGGACCGCTTGAATCTTAGTGACCAGCAGGTCAAGATCTGGTTTCAAAACCGGAGAATGAAAAAGAAAAGACTTTTGTTGAGGGAGCAAGCTCTCTCCTTCTTTTAGGGGGCAGGACATGGGCGCCAGCCCCAGACTGAGCCTGTCCTGGCAGAGAGCAAGAAGGGGTACCCGCCCGGGACACAGTCCCGCTTACAACGCCAGTCGCCAGTCGTCTCTGGCAGGCCCTCCCAGAACCATCCTCTTGTCTGTTTTGTTTGTGGTTCCCTCCAACAATCCCTATCCTGCAGGCCCTGCCAGGTCCCAAAGAGCGGGGAAGAAATCCAGCTGGGGAAGGCAGAGGCCGAGAGCTGCCATCGGATGTCAGGAGCAGGAAGGCTGGGGCGCTGCAAAGGGGCTGATTTATTTGAGGCAGGAATGAGGCACTGCATCTCCACTAAGGATCTGGAGAAGCAGCCACCCGGCACCCCTTCTCTGCTCCCCTTCTGTGGTCTTAAGTCCCTCTACCTGGAGGGGCAGATGAGGGTGGGATGGAGGAATGAAGATCTCCCGACTCACAGTTGGGGTTAGACGAGGTTGGGAGGAGGCAGCCTGAGTGAACCATCAGCAGAGGGGACTTGGGGTGCTGCTGACCAGGCTGGAGGAAGGGGGTACCAAGGAGGAAGTGCTCTTTGGGAGAAGTGCATGATGAGCAACACGCAAAGTCCACTCAGCTCTGAGTCCTCCGGCCTGGACACCAAGTGAACTGAAGGACCCATGCTTGACAGACCGGGCTGCTGACAAGGTGACCATCGGCACTGGGTCCTCTCAAGGCCTAGTCTCCTGGTCCCCAGCCCTCTCTCAAGCCCCCTCCCTGCTCCCAGCGAGCACTGGCTCACAGGTGTGCTGCTGTGAATGCTTACTGCGACTGTACATGGCTACGGACTGCAAGCAGCAAGTGGGGAACTGAGAGCCAGCACACATGGCCACAGGTTCAGTAGCCACCTGGGGACCCCCGCCTGGCCCTTCTGTAAGCCCAGGAGGCTGTGGAATGGGCTGCGGAGTGTGGCAGGGAGAGCTTCTGGCATCCACCGCCGTGGCCCACAGATTCTCCCTTCCCGCTGGCGTTCATGGTCATGGCCGGAGGCTGGACCGGCATAATTTATGAGCCCGGAGGAGAATTTGCCCTTACAGGGACTACTGGCCGGCTGTGGAGGCCCCCTGCTCAGCCCCTGTTTCCCAGGATGGCGACAATGAAGGAGGGGGGCGCTGCAGTTCCCCACCCAACTCCTTTCTTGCTTTCCCCTACCGGCCCCCCCAACATTGCCCTTTGTCTTTGGACACTGCCTCCGCCTCCTGGCTAACAGTCTGCCCAGTACGAGGAGCACAGGGGAAGGGCACATCCTAGACCCTGTTGGAAGCCGGAGAGAGGCTTCTCCAAGCAGGAAGGCCTTTTTTCCATTGCTGTAGGTCCCAGCCCCATTCTGGTAGATCTGGGAAGAGGAACAATTGAGAGCCCACCAGCCCTCTTGCACTGGTTTTTAGTCCTCTCCCCAAAACTCCACAACCTCCTATCTGTGTCCTACTCCAATGGAAGCAAGAGAGATGAGAAGAGCAGGAGACTGGTTGGAGTTCACTGAAGCCGGAACAGTGTGAAGCCAGCCTACTGTGGAGTGTTTTCTGCCTGGGGAGAGTCTCCCTATCTTCCAAGGGCAATCCAGAGACCATCCAACCTTCCCAACAGCACACAGCTGTACAGGGTTGTGCACAGCAAATACTGCTCACACAGCCAAACCCAGCAAACCACGGGGGCCCACCCCACTCTTCCTACTGCATTTGCAAGTAGGCAGCCTCCTGGCCCTCATTCATCCCTAGAAAGAGGAGCTACAGTCGCAGGCTTCTGTCCCTACTGGCCACCTGCCACCTGCCACTTTCCCACCTGCACTTCACCCTGATTCCTAGAGAGTACCTCCATGCCGGCTACGCACATGTTCTCCTGTAAGCTGGCTCCAGGAATGAGGCGTAGCCTCCCCCAGCCTGCCAACGACAGCACCCCTCCATGCAGCCCTTCCTGTGACCTGTGGGCTCTAGGGTGCTGGATGCTAAGTCCCTCACCCTGGCCTGGCTCCCACAGCCCATCAAAGGAGAAAGTAGAGCCCTCAGAAGGAATGGGGGAGGGGCAAAGATATGCAATATTCTCTTTCCTTTGCTTCAAATTTGACTTCCGTGAGCTTCTCTGTCAATCTGTGTCCTGTTCTCTGTGTCTGTTGCTAGTACCTAGTATGGTCCTCGGGGGTAGCCACCCCTTCCCTCCCTTCCTTCCCAGCTCTCTGTAGTGTACCCTCCTATTCAAACATCTGTCTTCAGCACGTTTCCCCTTTATATAGTCTTTGTACAGAGTTGCTTCATCATATTAATATTAATGTTAATTAAAACATGGATGTATGGCAATGCGATTTTTGAGAATAATTTTTAAAACTGAGTCCCCACATATGGTCCCCTCTGTCCCCAAAGAATGAGAACCCCGGCCCCCTAGTTGTTCCCTGCTTTATTTTCTCCAGTTCAGGTGAACAATAAAAATCATAAATGCATAATAATAAAGGAAGAGCGGTTGCAGGAGCAACAAAAATATACGACCAAACAAGAGCAGTTGATGAGCTGCCCTGTCTAGTCCTAAGCAATTACTGGCAAAGAGAAAATGGGGGGGCGGGCGGTAGACTAGAGGGAGGAGTGGGAACTCTGAGAAGTCATAATGCTGTAAAAATAAGGTGAACAGCCCAGAAGAGGCAGAAACCAGCTTCAGAAAAAGGAGGTCCACACTGCAGGAACTCAGAATGGAAGCTGAGTTGGGGCGGGGGTGGTGGTGGTGTGTGATAGGACCCTGGGGGGTGTGAGGTGGGGGCTGGTGCGTCCTGAAGTTCAGCCCTGTAGTCCTAATCCTGCAGCTCCACTCTGAGACACAGTGTGTGCATTGCTAGATGTCTGGCCAGGGAACTAAAAGCCCATGGAGCTGGTGAAATAGGCTCTACTTCCTGGAGCAAGCAACTCCCTTCAGGCCTTGCAGAGAGAAACCGGGCCCAGGCTGGAGGCCTGGGTGGGAGGCAGTGTGCCCTCTGCACCTCTGCCACTCCTTCTCACCCCATGAGATGCCCTCCCTCTGCCCTGATCCTTGTGCTCCTTGTTCCCTCCAGTTACCCTTTCTAGCTGTCTGGCTCTCATCATGGGAGCCTCCTCCAGATTCCTCCTCCAGCCCCCCAGGCCTGTGCAGGAATCCCAGAGGCCCCCATAGAGCTGGCCTCAGAGCCCTACGTCCTGTCCTTAAATCTTACTGTCTCTCCCCCCCCCTTTCCTTATTTCTGCAATTAGACAAACTAGCAAATTTAGATCACATCCCATTCTCCCTTTATCCTTGTTTTCCAACTGCCTTGCAGAGCCCACTGAGTGCAGGCTGGAAGAAGACCCCAAGCCTTGGGGTGCTCATACAAAAGCCCCACAGAGCACAGGAGAGGCTGGGGGTGGACAGCTTCTGACAGCCATGAGCTGGGGGAGGGGCCACTGGCTCCCAGAATAAATCATAAAGAATTAAAAATGGGGCCGTCCGAATCCCAGTGAATCCAGGCTAAAGACTATCCACTTCCTAAGAAGTGTCTACACAGGAAAAGCCAACTGTAGAGGAATTTCTCTTTAAAAAAAAAAAAAAGGGGAGGGAGCCTTTGGGGGATCGTGAATAACTATCCCTTAATTTAGTCCCTTGATTTATTCCTGGATGCCTCCAATCTGAGAGAGAAGGCATCTTCTTGGGTGGCGGCTATGCAGGCTCCCAGATTAAATAACTGATAAAGTTGTCGGAGAATGAAAACATGAAGGCCTTCTTCTCTAGACTAAAAGCAATTTCTTGGGTCTCCGTGTAAGAGGAGATTATGGTTAGAACTATGACCCAAACAAAAGGGCTGAGCAACGTCTGGTGAGGACTGTGTTGAAAATACTTGTCTAGTTTACATACTCCCCCCAAACAAAAACTACAACATCTTCCACTGACTTTAAGACATTGCACCCTGTTTCTCTAACTTGGTCTTGGGGAGCACGAAAATGGGAGAAACAACTGAATAATGTAGGTAGAAAATGATTCTAAGTGTGTATTATCAGTTCTGTGTTTGGACCTGATTATCTGCGAGGTTGCTCCGCTTCCCTCTGCTCTGCCCGGCAAAGCTGGGTGTATTTAAGGCCACTACCGAGCAATCGGGCAGGAGATGGCCGGGCAGTCCGGGCTCTGTGGGCGCTAATGCAAGCGGAAGCCCAGCGCCATCAATGGCTCCGACCCAGAGCGGAGCGGGAACCGCTGGCCCAGATCCGCAAACAAAGCAAACCCTGGGGACGTCGGGTTCCGGCCAGCTTGGAGCCCTCCGCCCAGTCTCCCCTTTATGTCCTGGAAAGCCGGAACGATTTTTAGACTCCAGGCGGTAGGTAAATGCATCCCGAAGCCGCCAAGCCTCTCTGTGCGGTGTGCATTTGGAGGTGCGGAAGGTTCTGGTGTAATTCAGCCCGCAGTGAAAGGCCAGTCGGGATCGCGCCGTCGCTCACAGGCCCAGGCTTGGGTCTGTGTCTGCCTCCATGGAGACCGATTTTCCGCGGGGAGGCCGTTGCCCGCGCCACCGCCTAAGCTCCCCGACCTCTCCCGCTGCTCCCCGCGGCCCCCCGCGTCTGGCCGACAGTCGCTGCTCTAGGGGAGGCCCTGAACAAAGGCGGCCGGCTGCTCTGGGATGCCTCGGCCGCCCGGGCCCTCTCCAGCTCATGCCTGGAGCCCTCAATATCCGGCCCGGTGGAGAGGGCTTTGAGATCCGGATCCAGTTCTGAATTTGACCTGATACTCCGGTTCTCTTCGGGGTCCCGGGAAAGGGAAACCCAGCGGCCCAAAATCCGGGCTGATCCTAGTAGCTTAGCGCCCAACTACATCGCCTCCCGAGGGCTGCCAGGCCCCGCAAAGGACGGGATGACCCCTGCTGGCCAGGGCAGTGGAGACCGCATCTCCAGGACCCAGCCTAGCCCAGTCCCTGCCCCTGAGCACCCTAGGCCTGGGGGGCACCTCAAGAGTTTGTGGGGGTCCTCAAAGGACAGTCGGAGTCTCCACCAGGGCTGGAGGAGAGCCAGGCCTTTCTCCTAAAAGCCTTTCCCGGGCGGCACGCAGGGTCTCCGCGGCAGCGGCTCCAGCCGGGTTTCCTCCTGCTGGCCGCTCTGCCCTGGAGGCTCCTAAGGCCCGTGCTGCCTACCCGCCGAGCATGGCACAGGAGCCAAGAACTTGGGCCTCGATGAAACCAAACACAGACGGACCTAGCTGGTGGGAACCAGCTCCGTACAGGCTCAGGAGTTCTGGCCTTCAAGCCGAGGCTGTACTGGAGACCTGGAGGCAAGCCTTCACGTTGTCAGTTTCTGTGTCCCAGGGAAGAACTTCCTTCAAGGGCAGGATGGAGCTCCTCCACCCCCAGCAGCCGGTGCTTGGAAAGCTCTTTGCGAAAGACCATCATGTAGACACAGTAAAATGTACACCCTGCCGTCTTGAGGTCATAACCAATATATGGAAAGATAGACATTTAAAATACCCATATTTTACATGTACATTCTGGGCATGCAAAATATGCTTCTCTATAAAATATAAACGTAGAGGCACTTTTATCTACTGAATGGAAGAGTAGAATACAAGGAAAAGATCACACACATATATATTCACATATACAATTTATTTTCATATACAAACACTACACATGTGTATACTCTACATGGGAAATGTGTAGTCCCGGGTCTACTTATATATTCCACAGCACATATAGAATCAGTGCATGGAAAAGGCATCAAGATGTTAATACATCTACACAAAAACTGAACATACATACATCACACACATATAAAAATACATTCTGTAAGGTGGTGTGTGTACTAAAATCAACAATGCATTGTTTCAATTCATATTATATTTACAATATACATTTCTCAGGTGGCCGTAGGAATAAGAGCAGGAGGACACTCACCCCGGCATGGGTAATGGCAGTCTCTATCTGTTGAAATTTTTTTCTGTTCTGATTCTATTATTCCTGTCTTCTAAACCCCCTTCTATGTCTACAGCCATTATTTTAAATGTCTTTCATCTCTATTTCCTTGTATCTCTTGTGTGAAACGTGGGTCTATATTTCAAACGTGCTAAGTTGTTTTCAGCAGGGTCCAGTGCATAATCACAACTGTGTAGAATAAGCATCATATAATCAGGTTACCCGTGTGTCTCGGGATGGGGTCTTCTATGTCTAATGTAAGTCTATCATAGAGATATTCTGTTCCGCTAGGTAGGAGCGGGGCAGTCACAGTGGTGAAGTACATAACAGGCAGGTTGATGTCCTGTGTGCTCTGGGCACTCAAGATCTCCTGAAGGCTAAGATTAAGGTTTTCTTAGATTTGCTTAATTTTTAAATTTTATTTTAAAATCTTGTGTTTAGGGAGCAGCATGAAACAAAAGCTGGACCTGGACTGTGTGTGTGTGTGTGTGTGTGTGTGTGTGTGTGTGTGTGTGTGTGTGTCTGGGGATGGAACCTCTGAGACCTCTGAGCTACACCCCCTGGCCTATTTTTTATTCTTTATTTTGAAACAGGGTCTCACTAAGCTTTAGAGGGCTTCACTGAGTAGCTGAGGCTGTCGGTGAACCCCCATCCTCCGGTCTCAGCCTCCGGAATGCTGGGATTACAAGCCTGCACCACCACGCCCGGCTTTGAACCCGGACTTCTAAGTCAGTCTCACATCTGGAAGCAGCCCCACTCCCTGCACCCAGCCCCGTCCCAGCCCCTCAGCTCCATTTCCATCTTTACCAGGCAGTGGGGTGGGCCTACACAAGCAGCGGGGGGGAAAGGCTCTCCCCTAACCCAAGCTCCCCAACCCCAACAAAACCCACTCCCAGGGCTTTTGGAGAGGCATTCTGACATTGATCTGATGCTGTTTGGGCCTCCTAACAATTAGTCTCACTCTCAGCAAATCCAGGACTCTGACACATACCTATGGAAAAATCCTCTGAGAGACAGTGCACTCACAACCAGCAGAGGTACTGTTTATGAGTCCACGGGTTCCGTGTAGACGCGGCTATATTTTACAGTCCAGAGGAATCAATTAATTAGCGCCTCCCAGTCCCCCCGCCGGCCGCTGCTCGGCTGAGCGCTCGCGGTGGAGATAGATGTGCGTGGCCAGCTCGCTGGTCTTGTTAACAAGCCTCGTCATAAAGATGGAGATGATAAGGAGAGCAAAGAAACTCCAGCGGCCGCGAGGGGGGGCTCGGAGGGCCCGGCCCCGCAGCGAGTGGCCAGCGCCGCCCGGAGCGAGCGGCCGCCCGGCTCACCCAGCTCGCAGGCTGTCCTGCGTAGCAGCGCTCAGGCTGTGAGCTACGACTCCGACCATTCTTCCCTCTCCTTCCCTGAATATCCCTTTTCCTTCACCAAGCCCAAATCAGATTTTAAAAATAAAAACACATAAACCTCTGTCGGTGGCGGCGGTGAGCGCCGGTCTCGCCCTGGCCACCTTGGTGCAGTGCCCCCGCCTTGCTCCTCGCCCTTCTTTTCTCTGCGTGGTTCTCCGCCTGGTGCCCTCTTCCTTCTTCCAGATGGCTTATGCGATCTCTCTCTCTCTCTCTCTCTGGCTTCCTAGTTGCATTTTCTACCAGGTCGGTACTGGCTCAGGCTCCAACAAGCTTGTAAAAAAAAAAAAAATACAAATACCCCCTGGTTATCTTGCACCAGAGTGAACACCCCCAGATAAGCCAGATCCAATGGGGGTGAAAAACACCTTGGGTGTAATTGCTGGTTTGGGCTGTAGCACTTAATTCTGTTTATTCTTGCCAATGTGCATACTTAACAGAGAGATATTGATATTAAAGGGCAAGGGGGAATTAATTTTACTTTTATAGTCATCTATTAAGAGCAGAAGATGATCTGAGTCTCCTTTAAAGGGACCCAAAAAGGGGGGAGGGAGAGAGGAAGGGAGGGGGAAGGGAGAAAAATGACTGAAGGGGAACAAAGATCTTTGCCTGAAGAAACAATGTAACACTAGACAGAACTATAAAGTCTGGGAATGTAAGAGCGCAGGTCTCTCTCAGCTTCCCCCATTTGGAATCCTGTCCCCTGCACTTCCTGCTGAAACCCCGACCCTGACTACACAGCGGCATTCAAGAAGAATTCATGCAATTATCCGAATAATTGTAGGGGGAGAGAGAAAGCATTTCCCTTTTATTGTCTGACCCGATCTGGTGTCTGTGCCGAGGAGGAGGGCAGGAGTGTATGGGATATTGAAGAAAAGGAGGTGGTGGTAGGGTCTCTCAAAATCGTCCCAAATCCTACTAAATGACTACTCTTAAATCTAAGGAAGGCCTAGGCATAGATTTTGAAACATACTCAAGAAAGTAAGATCCAGTTCGAAGGCCTCTGAGCCAGTTTCATTTTCGATATTTGCTTGGCTTTACTTTGTCTGCGTAGACCCGACTCCTCTAGTTCTGTAATCGTCACAAGTGAGTGGATAATAGATAATTATAGGGGTGTTGTTAATATTATTTTATAGCCACACAAGATATGATTAGAGTTAATGTTGGAGGCTCAGTTGGAGCCTGGGAGGCATCAAGAGGCAGGGAGAAGCCTGGGAGTCTTTTCCTTTTCTATTTAAATGTATCTGTATCACCAAAAATCCCTAGTACTCTAAATTTCTCTCTCTCTCTCTCTCTCTCTCTCTCTCTCTCTCTCTCTCTCTCTGTGTGTGTGTGTGTGTGTGTGTGTGTCTGTGTCTGTGTCTGTGTGTGTGTGTGTTGCTGGGGATTGAATTCAAGGGCTTTCTACCTCTGAACTACATCCCCAGCCCTATTTTTATTCTTCATTTTAAAATAAGATCTCACTAAATTGTGAAAGGGCTCACAAACTAAACCTGTGATCCTCCTGTCTCAGCCTCCCAAGTACTGGAATTACAAGTGTGCACCCACCACGCCCGGCTCTCAATTTCTTATCCAATGCTTGAGGGAAGTCTCTGGGATTTTAGGGGCTATAAAGCCCAGAGAAGAGCAAACAGCAACTTGATCCTTGAACTCTGCCCCTCTAGTGTAGGAAACCGAGGGCCTGCTCTCCCTCTGCCCCACAGTCAGAGACTGAGCCCTCCGTTCAAGGCCAGTAGGATTCTGGAGGCTTGGCAGGTGGGGCCAGGGAGAGGAGACAGGGGCTTATCAAAATCAAGTTCACTGTCGACCCCAAGTGGGCTCTGGGCCCAGAGGAAAGCCTTTTTGATCCTGAATTGTCCTTTCTGGGAGCCTCCTCCCCAAGGATACAAGGGTGAGAGCAGCTGGGGCTGTGGAGGTTCAAGGTGGGGTGAAGGGAGGATTAAAATATTGGGGGGGGGGTCTGGGAAGGTGGCCTAGCGGTAGAGCACTTGCCCAGCATGCATGATGCCCATTATTACATAAACAAACCAGCAAGCAAAGTAAAGTGTTTCTTGTTCCTGGGAATTAGGAGATCAGAAGCTGCGGAAGAGAAGGGACGAGACTGTTACGGAGGCAGAGCCAGAGAAGGAGGCAGGAGAGGGGCGAGAGAAGCTATAAACAGACTAGTGCTAGGAGGGCGGCAGGAAGAGGCCGAGGAGAAAACAAAGAGGATGGAAATAAAAGGGACAGGTAGAAAAAAGGAAGACACAGAAATTGAAAGAGAAAGCAGAGGGAGGGAGGGAGGAAGGGAGGGAGGCCAGGCCGAGCGAGGGTCGGCGCTCTCCGGCCCAGCAGTCTGGGTGGGCGGGGGCACCGTGGCAAAGTGAAGGTCAAGTTAGCATCGTACCTTATAAGGAAGGCGTCGGTCCTCCATTTCAGCCTTTCTTTCTAGAAGGACGTGGCAGTGGCATTTCTGGTCTTGTAAACACTGGACCTTAAAAAAATAAAGACCCCCTCCTTCCTTTATTGGGGGTGAGTTCCAACGCAGACAGGGAAGTCAACTAATGAAGACTCCGGGAAACTTTTCTCTCTCAGACTCCGCTCCCCGCCAGCTGGGACTCCCCCCTACGCGGTCGGTCGGTTGGTCTCTCTCTCTCTCTCTCTCTCTCTCTCTCTCTCTCTCTCTCTCTCTCTCTCTCCCTCCCTCTCCCTCCCCTCCGGCATCTTTTGCCTCTGTCTGTATTTCTGGGCGCAATTTCTCCACTCCCCCATCCCCTCGTGCAGACTTCTATATCGGTAAGAATCGGAGAGAAAACTAAACATCATAAAGAAAAATTATTTACAGCTTAAATGTCTGAATATTACCGTTTCCTTCAGGAAACAAAGCTCTCTTAGGTAAGGAGGAGTGTGAGGTATCAGGGATGGGACGGCTGGTGCGGCAGGAGACCCGGACTGACTTGTTTCTCAGATCCAGAGGTGAAAAGAAGGGGAGAAAAGCAGGACCGTGGGCGAGAGGCGTTTTAACCCAGCAACTCGCGAAGGCGGCGGTGGCCGACTCGTCCGCGCAGAGACCGGGTGCTCCGGGGCGATCGCCGCGCGCCCGGCCGCTCGCTCGCTCCAGGCCTTGGGTGCAAGTATATTAGGTGTCTGTTGGTTTCAGGGAGCTGGGAGGCTGGAATGGAGGAAGGCTCCGAGTCGCTGAGAGCGAGCGAGCGAGGCGGAGCCACCGTCGGCAAGCTAGGCGGAAAGGGAGAGGAGCGCGGGCGGCCCGGCTCGGCGACTAGAGGAAGGAGACCACGGAATCCTCGAGCATTTCCCCTGAGCTTGCCTGAGACTGAGGGAGAGGGGGAGGAACACTGGTGTGCGGGGACTTGCGGAGGACTCACCTCCCTTTTCCTGGACTTCAAGCTTGCTGTCTCCTCTGCACTGGCGGAGCCATTTTAAGGCCTACCTAATCATTTCTTTTTAATTGGAATTCTAATGCCGAAGAAAGGGAAGGATGCTCAGAAAGCAATGACAATGACGGGGGATTCTGGTTAACTCTGATGCTCCCAAACCCTAATTGCCATCTCCATCCTGCTCAGCTGGAACACCGGCCTCTAGAATAGGCCTCCTCCTACTTTACCTATCTGACTGGGAGCACCTCAGCCATCTGAGAAGGGACTGAGGCCTGGGACCGGAGGCCGGGACCAGTGGATGTGGTGGCTGAGCTCCCAGGTCTCTCTCGGCCTGGTGCCCTCCTATCCTATGTTCTGACAGTGAAAAACAAAGAGACCTGATTTAATTATTTCTGGTGGTGTTAAAGGATCCTGGCCTTCAGTGCAGCCTCTGACCCTGGGCTCTAAGGTGATAAGTGCTTCACCCATAGACATCTCATCTGGGCAAAATGCCACTAACACCATAAAATGCCTGAGCTCAGGCGGCTAGAGGGTAGCCAAGGTGGGGACATTTGTTATCAGGCAGTCCCAGGGAGGAAATGGCAGGCCCTTTTTGGCAGGGCCCAGAGTTCTGGAGAGTATTTTAAATGGTAGAAATGGCCTGGGGAGGCCCTTTCTGATGTCTCCTTAGCTTGTGAAGGGGAATCCCAGGAAATGAGAGAATTTACCAGCTGGGATTCTTCTCCCTGGTGTGGGAAAGATACAGCTAGATCTCATCCTGCAAAAATGTGCTCCATGTCTGCAACCAAAAATTGGCAGGCACTTTGAGATTTGGGGACTTGCATAGAGTGAGGCAAGGTCGGACACCCTGGGGAAGGCAGAAGCTAAGGCAGGACCCAGAATCAGTAGGGGGAACTCGAAGGTATCCCCCCAAACCATTTCCTCAGAGAAGCCAAACAAACACAATGGGCTCCAATATTTTTTAAAAAACAAAACACCAGATGATCTACTTGGAAGGGACATAAACAAGCCAAGCGGATGCAGGTTAATAAAACCCGCAAAAGCCCAGACAGGAACACTTAAAATGCCCCCAGAACAAAGCACACCGTGACAAATCCTCACCCAACACACAAGTACACGCACCGCACCAGAATGTTCCCAGGCACAGAGAGAAACCTTCCCTACCTCAGGCCTCTGTTCCTGAATGCTCAGGTATGCCTGCCCAGCTCCAAAAACACACTTAATTTGTGCACCCTCCTAAACTGACCCAGAGAAGCCCCTGGGGGTCAGGGCAGGCACTGGCTGCACCGCACACCCCGTAGAGCCAGCCTGTCCCCTGAGCCTCACTAATGCGAGGTCCAGATCCATACCCGGAGATAAAAGTCTAGACAATAGACGGCTGTTTATGACAACGAGGCTCTCCAAGTTTGGAGCTCGGTGATAAATCTCTGGCGAATCTTCCTGTAACCCAACTTCTGGCTGTAGCAAAGAGAGATCCACGGAGACCACAGAGGAAAGCAGCAAAATGGGGTCGAATTTTAAATCGGAAGCAGAAGGCTCTTCCTTACTGGGGTGAGGAGGCTCAGGCAGGCGCCCTCTCCCCATGCAGAAGTCCACCTTGTGGAAGCTTTTGGATCAAGCTTCCTAGCACTGGCCAGTCAGGGCTTGGGGAGATCAGGCGAAAGGAGCAGGAAGACTGGCAGGGCCCGGAGCTTGGGAGAACCCACAGACCATTCTTGTCAGGGGCAAAGGGTCTTTTTTTGTTGGTGACTAAAATCATCTTGCTCGGTGTCACCTGATTTTATATTCTCTCTCTCTCTCTCTCTCTCTCTCTCTCTCTCTCTCTCTCTCCTCTCTCTCTCTCTCTCTCCTCTCTCTCTCTTTCCTTTTTGGATTGATGGGCTGTTCCCTTTTGCATTTTCGACCCAGGCGTCTGATTACAAGTAAAGAGCCACTGAAGTTGATCTCATAAAAATGCCGTGAGCTCACTTTGATCAGTGCAGACTGGGTCCAAGCCTAAGTAGGCGCTAACGCCGGGGAATGGCGGCTCTGGCCAACCCGGCCTCGGCTCCCAGTGTGAGGCGGGAGATCAGGGTGGCCCAAGAGGGCAATTCTGCCCAGAAAAGGTATTTTCTGTAGGGCTGCAACTAGCTTTGGAAACTAAGGCCCAATGGCAGCAGCTCCATTTCCAGACTGCTTTTAAGACATTTCCTTCATTTTAGAGCATTTGGTGAAGGGGCCAGTGAAACTGGCTCATAAAATGGGGCTTTTATGGAGAGAAATGGGGTCGAGTTGCTAGCCTCCGGGGGACAATCCCTCCGCAGAGAAAGCTGGGTGGGGCCTCTCAGGGCGGAGGAGCTGCCTTTCTCCCTCCCCTATCTCTTCCTTAGGCCCTGGGTGCACCGCTTAGGTGGTGTGTGCTGGCGCCTCTGGCCTGTGGTGCTGACCAGGGCTGACAAGAGGTAGAAGCCGCAAAGCAGCAGTCTGGGCAGTCGCACCCTAACACCGTGGCTGGGGGTGGAGTAGGGTATTGGTGTCCTGTGAGCAAGAGAAACCGATAGCCTGAAAATCCTGAAGCACTCCAAGGGGATTATCCGACGCAGCAACATTGCTCTAAGGGAGAGATAAATGTGCAAAAAAGGTGCAAGCTGATTTTTAATGCGGGCTCCTCAGCCGACAGCCTGGGAACTGAGGGTGCCCAAGCATGAGTCTCCCTCTGCTTATCTTTTTATTGACTTCACACAGAACTGGATTTACAAGGCAAGCCCACCACAGGAGATTTTGCCGACGACTCCCCCTTTTCCTCCCAGGGCTTTCTTCCTAGCTCGTCGTGATCTGTGGGGTAGGCCCCTTCCCCTACCAAGATCTGCTCTCTAGAACCTACAGCAGCAGCAGAAAGAGGCCCTCCCAGCGCTGTGTGCGGGAAGTTGCTCTGGGAGCCACCCCAGTGGGAATCTGCTAGATACTGCCACCTTCTGAAGCCACCCCTGGTGTCCCAGTGCCAGAGTGTAGGGTGTGGGAGTCTCCTTTGGCCCCAGCCAGACTATGGAGGCAGCCGCCCCAACAGCAGCCAGGCAGGCAGCGGGAATGAGGGCCACCGAGAGCCAGTAAGCAGAGCACAATGGCCCTGCCGCTGAGGATTTTAGGTGAAAGCGGGGACCCCAGGATGCAGGGGCCACCAGTGACCACCAGGTGAGGCAAAAAATAACTGCCCAAGTGAGGCCTGAGAGGGAAGGGACAGGAGCTACAGATGGGTCCCACATCAGAAACTAAGCAAGCTGCCTGCCCAGAAGCCACAAACTGAGAAGGTGCTGCCAGGGGCAAGTTCAGTCCATGCCTGCGGGTGGCCCCAACCCAAGACTAGGCAGGGAGCCCACTACCCCACACAGTGGGCATCTTTGCCAATCACCATCTAGCTGACCTCAGAGGCCACGGCCTTCTCTCCTTGACCTGAGCAGCAACTTTCAGCTGCTGGAATTTTTTTTTTTTTAAGTTGTTGAAACATTAGAAATCAGACAGACACTAGAAAAAAAATTTTTTTTTAACTTGGTGCTTTCCTTTTAGAGAAAAGAGCATTACTTCTCAGAAGTCTCTGGTGGGAGACCCCAGGGTTTCCCAAACATCAGCTCCTAGTTCTTTCTTGCCTTTCTTTTTTGTTTCAAGGAAATAAGGCCGCCAGCAGCTCCTTGCAGCCGCCTGGCTCACTTTTATGGTGGCCCGGGAATAAACTTTGGTGGTCAAATTCAAGTGCTCAGGCCCACAGCTGTCTCCGCACAGGAAGCAGCCCACCCCCCTTGTCCCTGGCTGTGCAGAAGGCGGCCTTGGAGGACATGGAGGATTGGGCCCCACGGACGGGGCAGGCTGGGGAAAGCAGAAGCTGAGCCTGCTCCCATTCACACCTCTGCAAGGGAGAGGGAGAGGGTACCTCTTGCCTCCCTCCGGCTGGTTACTGTCACTGTTTGGGGAGCATTTGCCTGTAGTAAACTCAAGTTTAATGAGGTCGGCACGAACCCCATAAAAGCCACAGTCCAATGTTCCCCACCATTATAATTAAAAATGCTGCACCAGCTCACCCTATAAAAAGAGCTAGAGGAAGAAGGAAAGGCAACATTTTTCCTTTTGTGGTCCCTTCCCTATAGAGATTCCACACTTAGCAAGGCCCCAGTCTAGTTCCTCTTTGCCCGAAGAGCTAAGATCTGGCCAGGACTAAAGGAGGGCCCAGGAAGCAGAGCCACACACTGAGGGACAAGAACGGACCCCTTGGGTAAAGCAGCTCCACCCAGGTGTTGCTCTAAGAAAGAAAACCCAGCAGGCAGGAGAGTTGAGAAGGAATGAGTTGGACGGGGTCCTAGTTGTAGACAAGTTACCGTTTTGTGTCTTCTCTATCTGTTGTGGGGGCCTCGGTACCCCATCATGCTACATAAGGAAATTTTTAAAAATATAAAGTGGAGACCAATCTTAACCAAGAGCTAGGTGTGCAAGGGAGGCTGGGGCCACTTCTGGCTTTCTCTGACAGTGTTTTAGCCCTTCCCCTCCTTCTCTGACAAACCATGCCCTAGTGCCTCCTCCTTGCAAGGAAGATTGCTTTCTGTTGATGCCAGTTGCTCTGGTCTCTTTCAACCAGTCCAGAACCTTTCAATAAAGTGGTTTCCAGCTGCCCAGATGTGTCCTGTTGTACCCAAAGGGATGAGAGGCAAGGGAGGGCGGAATCGCTGACTCTACTACCCCCTGTGTCAGAGCCACTCAGGAGGCTAAGGGACCCGCAGGAGGGCAGGCAGGGCTGAGAAACTAGAAGAAAGAAAGCAGTAAGGTCCGGCTGCAGCTCCGGGGTGAGGGGCTGGGGGCTTCCCTAGAGAGTGGCCCCTGGCTCTGCCCTATCTGCCTCAGGATCCACAGCTCCCTGCCACTGTCCTGCTGGTCTTTATATGAGAACCATACCTGGCCCCATCACCCACCCACCCCCAAGTCATTGAAACATAGGATCTCCAAACCCTGACTCCACACCACATTCTGTCTGGGCCCCCCAACACCACACTCCTTCTCAGCCTGGGAGCTGAGGCTGAGCCCCCATCCCCATGGGCCCCAAAAGAGAAGATGCATGGCTCTCATTCTTTTTCTTTGGGGTTTGGGATTTTAAAATCCACAGTGAATGTAGCTTTCTGCACATTGATTGACAATAAAGGCAGGCATGAAATATTCACCCAGGGCCACTCTCTCATACTAAATATTTAACACAACATTAGGGAAGGTTTTTCCCAGACTTCGCCAGGCACCGGCTGGGCGGCTGGCGCACTGCTCACCACTCGTTTATGACTAATCGGAGTCCCTAGCCGGCGGCAGCACAGCAAGCCAGACAAAGTTGGGACACGGGTGCAGCTGGGCCGCCTCACCTTAGGGAAACTTCAGATACTACTCTGGGGGGGCCTCTCCAAAGACCCAAGAGCCAGTCTTGACAGCCAGCTCAGGCCAGGAAAATAACAGAACGGACTTCTTCAAACTCTTGCAAACAGGCGCTGACTGCAGGTTGGAGGGGTAAGAGTCCCTGAGACTTGGGGGGAAAGATTCGCTGTTCTGGGAGGAATCTGCAGCGGGGAGAGGAGTCCTCTCTCTTCCCAGTCTCTGCTGATCACAGGCAGGAGGCAAGACCCCCGCACTCAGCGCTCTCCTCCTTCCCCCCAATCCTGGGGGGGGGGAAAGGAGCAGCAGCTAGGAAAAAAATATATATAATTGCCCCCTCCCAGCCGCCGCCCCCGCCCATCCCACCGCCCACCCCACCCCAGCCCTCTCTCTCTCTCCTGCTTCGCTCGCTCCGTGGAATGGAGAGGAGGGGAGTGACGAGGAAAAAACGAATACAAATCTGCAATTGATTTTCATAATGTTTCTGCGGTGTTTGCAAACCAATCGCCTGAACGTCCCCGATCTTACCTAAGAGAGAACCCCTCCTACGTCTGCGAAGTGCTCCGAACTGATATATGACAATATCTACTTTGGATCACGTGCTCGGGGAGAGAGACTAAGACGGATAACGCGTCATCTCGCCTTCCCAAATTTTCCCCCCTCGCTAGACCGGGTCCAAAACCTCCATCCGGAGCCGGCAGGAGAAGAGAACGATGTTTAACTCGGTCAACCTGGGCAACTTCTGCTCGCCGTCGCGCAAGGAGAGGGGCGCTGACTTCGGCGAGCGGGGCAGCTGCGCCTCCAACCTCTATCTGCCCAGTTGCACTTACTACGTGCCCGAGTTCTCCACGGTCTCCTCCTTCCTGCCCCAGGCCCCCTCTCGCCAGATCTCCTATCCCTACTCGGCCCAGGTGCCCCCGGTCCGGGAGGTCTCCTACGGCCTGGAGCCCTCCGGCAAGTGGCACCACCGCAACAGCTACTCGTCCTGCTATGCGGCGGCCGACGAGCTCATGCACCGCGAGTGCCTTCCTCCGTCCACGGTCACCGAGATCCTCATGAAAAACGAAGGCTCCTACGGCGGCCACCACCACCCCAGCGCCCCGCACGCCGCCCCCGCCGGCTTCTACTCCTCGGTCAACAAGAACAGCGTCCTGCCCCAAGCCTTCGACCGCTTCTTCGACAACGCCTACTGCGGCGGCGGCGACGCGCCCGCCGAGCCCCCCTGCCCCGGCAAGGCGGAGGCCAAGGGGGACCCCGACGCGCCCCCGGCCCCGGGGCTGCCGGCGCGGCCGGAGGCGGGGGCCGACGCGGAGGCCGAGGAGGACAGCACGAACCCCAGCTCGTCCGGCTCTGCGCACTCGGCGGCCAAGGAGCCGGCCAAGGGGGCCGCCCCCAGTAGGTAGCCGCGGCGGGCGCGGGCGGGCGGGCGGGCGGGCGCGGGGAGGGCGCGGGGACGCCTCGCGTTTGGGGTCGGTCCGATTTTATGTGGAGTTTTATAAGCGTTCAAAGGATTTTATTATAACCTACAAAGCCCTCTCTCCCGACGACTCGACTTTTTACGATGGAGAAGGGGTGGGGAGGGAGGGGAAAGGGCTCTTTGGAAAAGCCGGGTGAACCCCCTCCCCCGTTATCTTCCTCGGTCTGTGAAATTTTTTAAAAGTGCCACCATTGCGGGCGATATCAACTTTGATCGTGAACTTAGAGGAGCGTTTCAGGAAGGAAGGGGAGCCGGCGGCCGGGGGTGGGAGGAGGGGAGGGGAGGAAGGGGAGGGCGAGGGACAGGCCGGGCGAGGCCGGCGAGGGGGAGAGGGGGAGGAGAGAGCTGGGCGCGGGGCCGGGGCCGCGCCGCTTCTTTTTAAAATCTGTTTTTGAAAACGTGCACACCCGGCGTCCCCGGGCCTCTGAGCGGGAGCCCGGGGAGCCCGGGCCGGCGCCGGGGGCGGGCGCGGGGGCCGGCGGCGAGGCCGGGAGGCGCTGGGCGTCTGGGTGCCGCCCGGCTCTCGCTCGCTTCGGCTTCCCCGCCGTCCCGCCCGGCCGCGCCGCTGCGCCCCCCAGCCCTGGGGAGGGGGGGGGTCGGGGCTGGCGGACCCCCGGGGCAGCCCCCGGGCCAGGCTGCGCAGCAGGCTCCGCCAGGCCGGGCGCGGGGTCGAGGCTCGCCGCCGGCGGGAGGGCGGGGGCCGAGCTGGGGCCGGGGTCGCGGGGTCTCACGTGTCTCTCTCCCCTCTCCTCGCACTCGCCCCCTCCCTCCCCTCCCTCCCTCCAGACGCCCCCCGCACCCGCAAGAAGCGCTGCCCTTATTCGAAATTCCAGATCCGGGAACTGGAGCGGGAGTTTTTCTTCAACGTGTACATCAACAAAGAGAAGCGGCTGCAGCTGTCGCGGATGCTGAACCTGACGGACCGACAAGTGAAAATTTGGTTTCAGAACAGAAGGATGAAAGAAAAAAAACTAAGCAGAGACCGGCTGCAGTACTTTTCAGGAAACCCGCTGCTGTAACTGCAGACCGAGCCCTGGGTGGGGGGGCGGGAGGGAAAGGGGGAGATTATTTTATTTTATTTTTATTTTTTATTTCTATCTCGTCTTCTTTCCGCGGGTGGAAGAGCGGACTGTGGCGGGGGCCGGCCCCGCGGCGTGGGGCCCTTCCTCGCGGCGGGGATGGAGGCCCGGCCGGGGAGAGGGGCCCGGGAGCGCCTGACCCGCGGCGGGTGGACCCCGTGGGCGCCGAGGCCCAAGACTCTTTATTTAAAAGAAAACACACCTCGCGACGCCGTCTTGCTGCTCCGATTGGGTCGGGGGAGGGGCGAGCGTAATGGGCGCCTGAGCTGAACAATCCTTGAACTGTTTGCCTCCCCTTGCCCAAGTGGAAAGGTCCGCTGAGGCACCTGGCCCGCCGGGGGAGACCTCTCTCGGGCTCCCGCCCCTGCCCCACCCTGCCCCACTGAGATGGGGCAGGTAAATGTGATCCTGCCTTGCTGTGAAATTCCTGTACCTGGTGTTAGGTGTGCAAAGTCGTGTCCTACCTCCTCATGCGCCCCGGCCCCACCCGAGCCTAGGTGTTCTCCCCCTAAATGTGTAGAGCCCTCCTGTGAAATGACTGGTGCATTGAGGTGTCCTAACCTTTTTCCAAGCAGTGCCCCACTCCATGGATTTATAGCTAGTCTATGCAGTTTTTGCCTTTTTTTTTTTTTAAAGAAAAAAACAGAAAGATTGGATGGAGGAGGTATTAAGGAGATGGGGTCGGGAGCCTCCCCTTATTGGGGCCTGATTTTTTGTAAATAAATCGCACAAGCATTTCTTTCTACCCGAGAAGATGGGGAGGACTTGCGGAATGAAATTCAAATCACCCATCTCTCCGTGTGCGTGAGTGCGTGCGTGTGTACAGTGCAATCCCCACCCTGCTCCAGTCCCAGAGGGATTGCTGTGATTTTTTTTTTTTTGGTGGCAAATAAAGATATTTCATTCTGTTCAATATTATGATTTTATTTGATCTTTTTATTAACCCCTCTCCTCTTAAAACCCTCCATGGTCCCAAGGCAGTCAAAGAGGAAGAGGAGGAGGAGGAGGAGGAGGAGGAGGAGGAGGAGGAGGAGGAGGAGGAGGAGGCTGGAGATCCCAGGAGCAGCCTGTGGGGACAGGCTGCAGAGGTGAGGCAGGCCCGCGCTGTCGGGATTTGGGCTCCTCTCCCCTGGCAGGGAGGGCCAAGACTGGAGATGGCTTCCTCCCTTTCTCAAGCCCAGGACATTCCACAGCTACCCTTAAGCTCTCTTTTCTCGCTGCAGCTCAAGGGACGCTTTCTTTCCGCTTTCCGTTTAAGTACACGTTTGTTGTGGAGTTAATTGTAACCATCATCAAATTTAAATTTATAGGAATTTTCTTGGCTCCACCATCCTCCTGCCAGATGTCTCCGTCTGTCACAGTTAAATGTGTAGGGTTGAGGGTAGGGCTTTCATGGGCCTTTTTCTCCCCTCTATGAGAAGACTATTAGAATTTTTATATGTAATTTTGAAAAAAGGAGCAAAGAGGAGAAGAAACCGGCCCCTTCCTCATCTTCTCCACAGCTTCTGAGGGTGGGAAGGTGGCCCTGGCCCCTTCCTCTTTGGCACAAATGGCCAGGCTCCTCCAGACACAACTTGACGCCCAGGCTGGGGCCGCCCAGATGTTTCTACATTAGGTGTCCCAAAGTAGAAAGCTTCAGAGATGTGTTTTATAGGGGTTGATATGGGATGGGGTACTGGGGAAAGGAAATGACTTGTGGGGACAGTCACTACACCCATCTATATTTATATTTGCTATATATTCTCCTCCTTCTTCCTTTCTCTCTTTCTTTAAACATTTTTTAAAAATTTATTTTGATATTGGGCATACATACTCGGCAAGCTGTCTATCATTGAGCTATATTCCTTCACCCTTTTTATTATTTATTTTGAGCAGGGTCTTGCTAATTTGCAGAGGTTGACCTCGAACTTGCGATTCTCCCGCCTCAGCCTCCCAAGCCGATGGGATTATAGGCATGCACCACCATGTCTAGCATACATGTTTCTTCTGCATAAGGATAGCTGTAGTCTTTTCAACATTTTCAGTGAAGCCACTGGATCATCTGTTCTATACTTGTTATTTGGGGGCAGAGGTTCTGGACTGATTCGCTCATGTTTTCCCTCTCTTGCTATAATTGTGTAATTTAGAAATGTTTTTGTGGATAAGGTTGTGGTGGATGAAGGGAAGAAGCGCCATGACGATCAAATCTAGGTTCTGCTGCTGTTTGGGTGGCAGGCATCCCTGCAGTTTGGTATCTGAATCTCTAATTTGTAAATGAGGGTCTTTGAGACAAGATTTGCCGATTGTGGTACATATGTGGCCCCCAACTCCCTCATGTGCCCACACACAAGCATTTTATTTAAGTCAGTGCGAGTGTGCCTGAAGAGTATTATTATGATTATCTTTTATCTGTAGTAGAGTATAACCCATATTGCAACACACATCCAGTGTTTGTGTCCTCTGTAGTATATAATGACTGGCAGTGTTTAATGTGGGCAGAAATGCAACTGAGGTCGTGTGTGTGTGTGTGTGTGTGTGTGTGTGTGTGTGTGCCTCCTCTAGATATGATGTTGTACATTAGCCATGTCGGGGACTGTTAGCATGCTGGCCATGTTTCCTGTAAAATGAGATGGAGATAACACCCTAGAACGAGCTAGTTTATAAAGCAAACTATTAACCTTCAAAGGGCTCCTGGTTTGGGAGAAAAATATTTGAAACTGCAATGTGCAGCCTAGAAAAGATCTTCATCTTCAGAAGATATTTCTGAAGGATGAGCGGAGAGTCATCACGAAAGAAAAACAAAGGCTTCTGTGCCTCAGGCCCCAGAATTTGCCATTCCTTGGTGACCTTCTACAAAGAAAAAAGGGGTCTCTGGCCCCCAAACAAACCCACCTTCAGACTCCTGGCATGTCCAGCCCCTGGGCTCAACCTCTTGGGGTAATCCCCTCCAGTCGCAGTGCTGCCCGGGAACAAAAGATCTTCGTCTAGACGCTGCCATAAAGCGCCCCCCATCATGCCTCTAAACCCAGTTTCATTTCGCTCTTAACGACCCAGTCTGGCCTGTGTTAGAAAACGCTTCCGCCCTAAATAGTAAACAAACCCATGGCGGAAGGTCTTGGCTTTCTCAACACACCCCAGACCCCCACACCATCACCCCCTTGCCCCACATTTTCCCTCTTTTCCTCAGTCCTTTCTCGGCTCCCAGCTCCCCAACCCCCCACTCCAAGTAAATAAACCCGAGGCCGAGTTCAAAGTTTCCCGGAGCTAAGGAGGAATGTTGGTTGTAAAAATCCAAGTTTATAGTGCACGTGGGAGTTTACAAGGGTATTAAGTGGTGTGGGCTGAGAGAGCACTCTGGCCCCTCCCCCTCCCACCATGGGCTTTAGGGGTACAGGGAGCAGGGGCGCTTGAAATGATGAGTGGGTTTGGGGGTAGCCCTGGGTTGGGGGCATCTTTGTCACCCAGATCCCTAGGTTGCAGGGATCCCTTGGGAAAAGTCTCCCCATGCCCACTCTGCTCCTCTGAGAGAAAGCCTGTGGGTCCTAGGTGGGCTGGGGAGTGTCCTGTTTAGGTGGAAGCAGAAAAGGTGCAGACCAGAGTTTGAAAGGTGAACATAGTTGGGTTTACCTGCAGCCAGTTCTCAACCAGAGTGGGAGAAATTACTCTGGGCTGATTTCTCGAGTGGGCCGAGTGCAGCGAGGGCTTTTCTCACCAAAGCAAAGAACTTTGAACTTCAAGGGAGTCAAGGGCAACGCCCCTTCCCCCCACACCCCGCCCCTCTCTGGAATCTATAGGGTAATTCCTTTCTGGGCCAGCATCCCCTGAAGGAGGCAGCCCCTGGGGTTTCCTGGTACCCTAAGGCTGAATACTGCTGTTTGCTAAACACTCCCCTGCTCAGAGCCCACCAGATCACAGTGCACGCGACTACACTCTTTATTATTCATATAAACCTTTGCAAAAGGCACGCCCGGAAGTTTTTATAACTTTGTTTGGCATAAAAGTTTTACAAGATTTTCCCTCCTTTATAAAAAAAAAAAAAAAAAGACTTAAAGTATTGGTCTTGCCATAGGATGGAATCTCAGGTCTGTGAGAGGAGGGGAGAAGAGAATGGGGCTCCAGGCTCTTTTGTATGTCTGGGTGGAAGAGTTGTCTGGAGCCGCCATTCTATGCTGAAGGCGTAACAAGGCTTGAAGGTTGGTCGATCCTTCCTGAGGCCCACCTTGGACCTAACTTTGGGGGCAGCCAGCCAACAGAGGCTGCAGGCCTTCAGGAGAATCCTGTCCATTATGTGCTTGAGATATACCTTTGTAGACCCCCAAAGTTTAGACAATGCCAACAAAACAAGAGGCTCTCATTACACTCTCTAGTTTTCCTGCAGGCACTATTTCCTCTTTCTGCCCTACACATACAGACATACACAGCCCTGCAGGTGCCCCCCACAATTTACTGCACAAAGGGAGAAGACCCATAACCTTGATTCAGACCATGATTTGGGAGCGGCACATAGCCCTGGTGCCCTGCTGCTTGTGAAGTAAAAAAAAAAAAAAAAAATGGGTTTAAAGAAAGACAAAATCCAAACTACCAAGAAATTCCTGCCCAGAGGCTGCTGTTGTTGCTGGACCAAAGGAGACTGAAGTGCGGGGCTTCAGTCCAGAAGCTCGGAGGAGAACAAAGGTACCCATGTGCAGACCTGGTCTTCTGCCAAGACTATGATGACTCCTTGGATCTGCCCCCCACCTGTGACTAACAATCCCACTCCTCCATTACCCCTGGCTCCAGCAACTGGGCTCAACTTGGGCCATTTTAATGTTCTGCTTTGGAGGTCAGAACATAGTGGGACTTTTCCTAAAGCAGGCCTGGTGGACAAAGCTCTTTTGGGGTGATGTAAATGAAGATCTTACCCCTGGCACTTGGCACCCCAGGGAGCCGTCGTCGGCATTAGCAGGGACTTGCTCCAGAGCCTGCTTTTCCTTTCCTCTAATGGCGACTATAAGGCCTGGCGGGCAGCTGCTGGCCGCAGTTCCTACACTTCGCCTTGTGAGGAGCCGAGGGAGCCAGCCGCAGCAGCGGAGGCAGAAGGCGGGAGAAGGTCAACTCCAAGCCTGAGCAGCCGCACTGGGGAGGCCCGCACTGGGGAGGCTCGCCACGGAGCCTAGTGTTTCCCCCTCATCGAGAATTCACAACAGAGAAAAATAAGAAAGCCCAGGGAAGAAAGTCAAGGGGAAGAAAAGAAGTGAGAAAGAAAGAAAAGAGCAAAGAAAAAACTGTATAATAAACGAAGAAGAAAAAAGGAAATGGGGAAATAAGAAAGATAAACTGAAAAAAGGATCAGAAAAAGAAGAAACAAGAAAATGCAGAAAAAGAAGAAAAGGAAAAAGAAAAGGAAGCAAAGAGAAGAGGAAGGATAAAAAGAGAAAGGAAGGAAAGGAAAAAGAAAGAAAGAAAGAAAGAAAGAAAGAAAGAAAGAAAGAAAGAAAGAAAAAGGAAAAATGAAACACAAAGAAAAAGAAACCAAGATCTTCGAAAAGGAATTTAGCCCCGTCAGAGAAGGTCGGGTTTTTCTCTGGAGCAATGCAACCCAACCATAGCCCCTGCAACTGGCTAGAAACCTGACCTCCTGGGGTAACTTAAAACAGAACATTAAAGTGGGGATCAGGCCTTCCCCCCAAGACATCCTCCCATCTGGCTCCTCCTCCCAAGGCTTCTCTTGGAGGCATTTGTGGTCTGGTTTCGATTCAGGAGGCAAAGTTAAATAACTATTCGGCTTCAGCAGGGCCAGAAAGCTGTCGGGCTGGCGCGCCTTATCAGACTTCAGGATTCAAGGATCTCGGGGAGCACTTTGGGTAAAAGTGAATATTTGTGGCTGTGTAGATGCAATTAAGTGCAAGTTGGACATGTGTATAGATGCTAAACTCCACAGCATCTGGGTGCAAGTGTGTACAAGGTCCAGATGTGAGCGTGATTTTGCGGGCGGGGCTGCCAGGGTGGCTGTAAGATCGGATCCGAAGTAGAACAGAGGCCCCTTTAACGTCTTTGTCCTCCTACCTCTGTACCTGTTTGGAAACCTTTTTTTTTTTTTTTTCCTGGACCTCTGAGCATGCCACATTTTGCCTGGAATTTCCCTGCTCTCCATTCGACTGGGGCAGAGCCTGATGCAAGTGAAGAAAAGTCTTTCCTCCAAGATTTGGGAAAAGAATGATTTATCTCAGCCTTCAAAACAAGATGGAAAAAAAAAAAACAACAACAACCCTGCAATCACTTGCAGTGATTTTGCTTTCCATTTCGCTCAAAGAGATTTCAGTACACACACTTTATTTATATTCTACTTTATTATTTTGTCCCAAAGGGAGAGACGGTTTTCCTTTTTCGCTTCACCTTGGGAATTTCCCAAATGACTCCCTTAATCTTTTGGGGAAACTGGCAATTTTCATTGGAAAAATCAGAGTGTTTCTGGGGTGATTTGAGCCCGGGTCCCTTTCTGTCCATTGAGTACTGCGTTTTCTTTCTGCTTTTACACGGGGATCTCTGGTGACTCAGCTTTGGCCCGGCGGCCTGGTGGAACTGCTGGATCCTCCTGGAGCACACCAGAAGCTCGGGAACCCTCCGCAGCTCCCTGCTCACAGACCCACAGGCGGAAGGAGGCCCAGCGCCATCCTGGCTGCCCCTCAGAGGTCTGGGTACCGGGCAGGAAGAGCCAAAGGTGCCAGGGTTTGGTGGGGGGATTTGTGGCGATGTAGGCACCGACAGCACAGCCTCAAGGCCAATTATTGTCTTGCAGTCCCAGGATTTTCAGGTCCACAAGTTGAGGTAAGAAGGAAGAACCCCTGGAGTCAGGCTTAGGTGCAGGTCTCTCTGCCCTCACGGAGGTTGAGAATATACCTTAATAAGAATTGGCATGAAGGTGATTTTAGTAACACAGACTTCCCCTGAACCCCAATCCAATTACCAGGAGTGCAGGCTGAGGATTGGGCCCAGTGTGCAGGGCTGGTGGACTCCGGGCGCAGGCGGGGTGGCTGTGGTGGCCGGCGGCGTGCCTTTGAACGCCAGGCTCGGACAATAGGATGGAAACAGCCTTTGCTCGTGGCCTCGGGAAAGACCGAGCCCGAGGGGGCAGGGCCGGAACCCAGACCAGACTGGACTTCCCCAACCTGCACACACTCTCTCTTCACCCTTCACTGGGCCCTCGCCCTCACCCTTATTTCTGAGGCAGAATCCGAAAGCCTGCAGAAACCCAGCAAGTTATTCAAGTCTGCATCTGTCCGAGGGAGCCTGGGCTCCTGTTTAACGATGCTGGGTTTTCGTTTATCTTGAGTAATTAGAGGCAAACATTTGTCCCACCGGGGGTCCCACTTAGGCTGATAAATTTGATTTCTTTTTTCATTAATGGGCCGTGTTTATCATACTTCTAATTATTTCAACTTTAAACACTATTCGTTCTTGTGAGGAGGTGGGAGTTGAGGCTGGAGTCTTTCTCTGGGGGTATTATTTCCACTAATAATGACAAGGATTCTGAAGCAGCTCCATCCCCTCTCCTGGCCAAGGTGCGAGGTGGCCTGGAGCTGAGGGGGTGTCCAGCGGTAGCAAGAAATAGGCCCCAGGCCCAGTGACTGTTCCTTTTCGGCTGGCCCCCCAGCTTATGTCTGAGGACTTGTTTTTGAGGAATATTCTAGAATTTACCTAGACTCCAGTATTTTGAGGAGGATTCTAGAATTTACCTAGACTCCAGTAACACTGCCTTGGTCCCCAGTCACTAACACAGAACAGCCTGGAAAAGCGAAAGTGGCCTGGCGGCACCTGGACATGGGGGAAAGGGCCCACTGGACTCCAAAACTGGGGACAAGGCCAGGGGACTAGAACAACAAACTCCAGGGACAGGCATACCAGGCAGGAAAATAAAGGAGACTTGAAAGAGGGGGAGGGAACCCCCCAAAGCCATATAATTTTCAATTGCTTTGGTCTTTAATTTCATCGTCCCATAAATGAGGAAATATCAGTTCCCATACTAAATTTTTATCCCCGGCTGATAAATATGACGGGAAATTTTCGTTGGGTCCTCGTAAAAGGGAACAGTTTCGATCAAACTGGTGGGGAAAGACTTATGCAGATAATACAAACAGAGTGGCCATAAAGTCTCGGCTGTTTCCCGCGGGATGGGCGGTGGGACAAATGGCTCCTTGGATTGACTGCTGCCTGAGGCTGTCCCAAGTCTGATCTGTGGCCTAAACAGCCTAACCTTGCCCTGGACAACCCTCAAGCTGAGGCCACTGCGACCCCTGCAAATGAAAACACAAAACTATTTCAAATCTCCCCTGGCCGGTCCTAGCACCTCGCACCCTCCTCATTTCTTTCCAGTTTTCCGGGGGTCAAGAACCCCTGTGCATTCTCTCTTGTCCTGCCCCCCCCCTTGGATGAAGGAATTCGGTGGATTTCTTTTCCTTGGATGGGGAAATTGGGAGGACTTCTTTCTGCAGTCCTCTTGTGGCCCGCTGCTGCGGCCTCCCTAGGAGCAGCCCAGCCCCCTCACTCGCCCACACCAGGCTGTTCCACACTGGCTGGAGAGGTTTCCCTGCCAGGCTCCAGCACCTCAGAAAGTCAAAACCCCAGGCTCTGTCCAGGGAAAAATGCGGGGCCACCGGAAAGACAAGTTATTCTCCAGATTCCGTTTCCGAGGAAGGGGTGGGAAGTATAGTTCGCTTTGGGAGAAAGGCGATGGAGAAACGGAAAGAACTACTGAAAACATATATTCCCCCTTATTTCTTCCCTTTATTAAACAACAAGCACATGAACAAAAAATAGACTGGCCTCTCTTCTTTCAAAAAATGCTCCCAGCCCAATCACTCAGATTTGGTTGCTGTCTGTGTCCCGTCCTCTTTCCCATCTCGATTAGCGGCTTCCCCAGCCCGCCCCCTCAGGTTCCGTCTTTCTCGCCAGGTATATTCCTTGTTTTAGTGGGGGCAAGGTCAAGCGGAAAGCGATGGCCATCGGGGCCTGGCTCAGAGCGGCCGAACCGCTCCAAGGCCAAAGTCCTGGGCGGCGGGAGCGCCAGGCCCAGGCCGTCGCTGCAGGGCCGGGGAGTGAATGCCTCTGTCCCGGGCTTCCTCCTCCAGGGATGCCTACAGGCACTGGTAACATCGCTTCCCCAGCAGCCCCGAAGTGACAGTGACCCCCTCCCTGACCAGCCCGGGGCTGGAGAGTCCAGTCGGCTCCCAAAGGGAACTTGAAATTCAGCCAACCTCCAGGCAGGCAGTCCCGAACTCCTAGCCCCCAGGGCCGAGTCCCGGGAACCCGGACGCAGGACCACAGAAACTTTAGTCCTGTTTGAGAGTCTTTAACTTTCTCTCCCTTTCTCTGCCCACCCGAGCACCCTCCCCTCCAGTAAGTACCTCACCCCGTCCCCACCCCGAGAGAAAGAGCGGTGGGAGCTGAGAGAGGGAAAGGGGCGGTGGAAAGAGGGGGAGAAGTACCTGAAATCGTGTCTTGACCTTTTAATTTGAATTTGACTGTTTTGAGCCCCGGGTTGGCTCGCTGTCTCCCTCTTTCCCGCATGTACCCCCTGTCCGCCCTTCTCTCCCTAGGCGTTCCAGGCAGGTTCCCGGGTAAACAAACCCCACTCTCCCCAGAACGCCCCCATCTCCCCCCACCCCCCCCCACCTCCCTGCCGCCCGGGGGGCGCTTCCTTTGTTCGCGGGGAAGGGCTCCCGTGCCCCTACCCCAAGGCAGCTGCTAGGTGGCGCTGTTACTCCACGCTGCGCGCTCCGCCTGCCGACAACTTGACCCCGCTGACGTCACGGCTGTCTGAATCATCAAGGCCATTTTCAAATCCCATTGGTCTAGCCGTCACATGGTGAGGACCGAATGCGCGGATAATTATGGAGCTGATATTTCCCCCCCCCTTCTTTTTCCTCCCGCCTCTCCAACGGCCCCCCCCTTCCCGGATGGGGAAAAAAAAAGATGTCAGCTCCTCCGCTGTAGTATTGCTCCTTAAAAACCCCTCTCTCTGAAAATGACATGCCCTCGCAATGTAACTCCGAACTCGTACGCGGAGCCCTTGGCTGCGCCGGGCGGAGGAGAGCGCTATAGCCGGAGCGCAGGCATGTATATGCAATCTGGGAGTGACTTCAACTGCGGGGTGATGAGAGGCTGCGGGCTCGCGCCCTCGCTCTCCAAGAGGGACGAGGGCGGCAGCCCCAACCTCGCCCTCAACACCTACCCGTCCTACCTCTCGCAGCTGGACTCCTGGGGCGACCCCAAAGCCGCCTACCGCCTGGAGCAACCTGTTGGCAGGCCGCTGTCCTCCTGCTCCTACCCACCTAGTGTCAAGGAGGAGAATGTCTGCTGCATGTACAGCGCAGAGAAGCGGGCGAAAAGTGGCCCCGAGGCAGCCCTCTACTCCCACCCCCTGCCGGAGTCCTGCCTCGGGGAGCACGAGGTGCCCGTGCCCAGCTACTACCGCGCCAGCCCGAGCTACTCGGCGCTGGACAAGGCTCCCCACTGTGCTGGGGCCAACGACTTCGAAGCCCCCTTCGAGCAGCGGGCCAGCCTCAACCCGCGCGCCGAACATCTGGAGTCGCCTCAGCTCGGGGGCAAAGTGAGTTTCCCTGAGACCCCCAAGTCCGACAGCCAGACCCCCAGTCCCAATGAGATCAAGACGGAGCAGAGCTTGGCGGGCCCCAAAAGCAGCCCCTCGGAGAGCGAGAAGGAGCGGGCCAAGACCGCGGACTCCAGCCCAGACACCTCGGATAACGAAGCGAAAGGTAGGCGGCCTGGGCCGTGAGCCCGGCTGGGACGCTTGGGCTTCGTGGCCCAGACGGGGCCGGGGGCCGGGGGAGGGTTGGCCGAGGCCTCTGCAGCGCAGAGTCCCGGGAATGAGACCCCGGCTGGCTTGGGCTCCTGTCTGCCGAGCGCCAGGCTGGTGGCGCGTCATTAGCTGGGGAAGGTAAGCGGCGACGTGGAGGTGCTGGGCCAGCCTGGGCCGCGGGTGCTAAGCAGGGGCTGTGCGCACCTCAGGCAGCCTGCAGGCGCCCTGCACTGCCCGCTGCCCGGGACTGCTGACCACTCCTGGGCGCCTGCTGGCTCTGCTTAGCTTTCCTCAACGCTGGTGTCCTGGGGATGGGGGACTGTTGCCCCCCACTTAGGTCAAAGGCTCTCAAAAAGCTTAAAATGGCGATCTTAGGCCAGGGACTAGGGAAGGCTTGGGTGGTGCGGAATTTCTTTTTACTGCGTTTTCCAGTTGCAGATTGTTTTTTGTAAAACGCGATTTGTTGTTTGTGGGTCTGGTTTGTACGTGCGGTTTGGGCTTCTCGGTTTTTGGCTCGGCTGGGGGCTTTGGGCAGCAGGGCTGAGGCCGGAAGAGGTGGAGGTGAAGGGCTGCCCGCACCTCCTCCCTCCCCTCTAGATGCCTGGCTAGGGGATGGCGTTGGAACAGGGCATTTGGAATATTTTAAGTTTTTTGTCTCTTCTTTAAAATTTTTTTTCTTTTTTCTAGTTAAATTACATTTTCCCCCATTGGTTTCCAAAAGCAGCTTACAAGCGAGTGGTTGGGAAATTTCTGTGTGCGTGGCAAGCGGTTTTCTCCTGAAAGGGAGTGTGGCTTTGGTTGGATTTCATTGTGATTTTGGTTGGAGAGAGAAAACCTAGGCAGAATTCAAGCTTCAAGCTTGAGGTTCGAGATTCATTTCTGCTGTAGGAACTGGGGGCCTTCTAGACCTTTCTTGACACCTGGGGAAAGATTGTATAGGAAACACAGGAGCAGGGGAGGGAGGCTGTGGAGAAGGAGTTTCCTTGAAAAGTTGGAGCAAAAAGCATCGGAAAAGGCCCAACGGGGAGGAAGAAACCTGCTCCCCAGGACACTAGCCGCTGGCAACAGTATGTAAGAGGGGCTCATTGGGTGCAGAAGTCATGAAATATTGGGAGTACAGCAGGCTGGGCGGCCTGGATCTTGTGGTGCTTTGTATATGGATGCAACGCACACGCATGCCTGACGGAGACCTGTATCACTCACACCCTCCTCGCGTGTTCCGCGCACACTCACGCATGCCCCCCCACGCACACACACGCTTTGGGCTTTTGGCGGGCAAGGGCAGAACCTCACCTTGTTGGGTCTGCTCTCCAAGGGTGGCCTTGGCAAGTCAGGCCACAGAGACCCTGGTCAGAAGACGGCCACCTGGGAGTGTTCCTGAGGATGGGAGGAGGAATGAGACCGTGGAGTGCATGCCGCCTTCTTGTGCACTTGTTCAGGGTGAAGGTTTAATTTTACGTACTTTTCACAGATGCTGGGTTTGGTTGGGGTGCAAATTTAGGGTAGAAAAAGCTGTGTCCTAGCCCCACCAAAAGCAAAGTCAAGGTTAACAAGTCCATCTTCTAACTTGAATTGCACCCATTCCTATAGCCTCCTCTCTCTTGCTGGCCACACCACAGCCTAAAACCCTCCACCCCAAGTAATCCCTCAACTTGCACTTTGCCTAGGCTCTTCTCTCCCTCTCCCATTTGTGGTATCTCCACAAACCAGAGGCAAGAAAGCTTTTGGCTAAACTTCCCCACTTATAATTTCTCTTCCCTTTCTCCCCCCCAAAATGATAAACAGGATGCAGAGCATATAAACAATTTGGCAGGAAGCTGCAGGTGCAGAAGCAATAGAATAATCAGACACTGAGATTTTTATTCTGCAGCTTCAAGTTGGCATTTTCTAGTGTTTCCTGGTTCCCCTAGGACCCCTTTCCCACCCCCAATCAAGATAAAAACCTAGAACCTGGCAGCTTCCTTTGGCACAGGCAGGAGAGAGAGCATGAAGCTATCTGCAGAGTTACTTGCTAGGTGCCCCCTCTTGGGTCTTTGGATTAGAGTGTTTTCCTTAAAAAAGATGGCTAAGTTCCATTCTGCTGCTGGAAGAGAAAGGCTGCCCATTTCAGCAAGAATGTGTGCCAGGAAAAGAAGTTGCCAATAAGATAATGGAAAACACACACTACACTATAGTATCTCCTCATATAAGTGGACACACGTGTCCCTTTCCATGCATAGGGGTGTGTATCTCTGCAGGTATACATGCATATCTTCAGGCATACACATCTATCTACACACAGATGGGGCTGCAAAACCTCAGGTTACTCTCTCCCTTGATCTTAGGTCCTCTGGCTAGGGAAGTTAAGGATCTCTCAGCCTGCCCCAGAGCGCTTGCCCCTGACATCTGCTGCTGCAGAGCTCCCCTGCTTCAGCCATGCACACCTGAGGGAAATGGCTAGGAGAGGAAGAGATGGCGAGGACGGGGAGACCTACTGGGGCAGAGTCACTCTATGGCAACCCAGGTGGGAGGAAGAGCTAGAGGCCCGGCGCAGATGGCCTCTGGCTTCAGATTGGGACAGAGTCCCTCCACTGAGTTGAAAAGAACCAAAGCTCTCTGGAAATTGGCTCTGAGCTATGGGGTGGACTCTGCACTCGGGTCTGGGGCCTGGAAAATGCTTTTCTGTCTGGTTGGATTTTTCCAGAGCTGGAGCAGGACAGAGCGGGAGGGGAGGGGTCTGAAGAGGGTGAGGGCACCCACCAGGGTCAGCCAGTGGAGGAAAATCAAGGATACTCAGGATCTGCCAGGTTAAGGTGGGCTTGGGTAGTTTAAATTTAATTAACGCTTTGAAGGCAAGAACTCCTCCCTTTCTCCCCTGTAAGACTAGACCCAAAGAAAATTTAAGAGCCCTGAGCCCAAGAGGACCCCATGGGCTGGGCCTGTGGGGCTAGAGCTCCCCTGTGCTCCCTCAGCCGCCCCACAGCAGGCTGGCCAGGCTGCAGCGCCCGCCCGCCCGCCGCCAGGGTTTGCATCTTCGAGGGATACTTATGTAAATAATGTTATTTTTAACAGAGGAGATAAAGGCAGAAAACACCACAGGAAATTGGCTGACAGCAAAGAGCGGAAGGAAGAAGAGGTGCCCCTATACTAAACATCAGACGCTGGAATTGGAGAAAGAATTTCTGTTCAATATGTATTTGACGCGAGAGCGCCGCCTGGAGATTAGCAAGACCATTAACCTTACAGACAGACAAGTCAAAATCTGGTTTCAAAATCGCAGAATGAAACTCAAGAAAATGAACCGAGAGAATCGGATCCGGGAACTGACCTCCAATTTTAATTTCACCTGAGCGCGCGGCCTCCCCTCCCCCTCCCCCTTCTTCCTTTCCCCGCCCCTCCTCCCTTTGTGCCTGGTGATATTTTTTTTCCTCCCTGAGTATAAATGCAACGCGCCTGCAAAAAAAAGGCAAAGACCTCAGACTCTCCTTTCAAGGGACCTATGGTTCGTGCTCCGAGGATGCTTCCACCCAAAGCATGAGAAATGGGGTGCCGGGTGTGGGGTGAGGTGTGTGCCCTCAGAGATGGGGGTGGGAGTGTGGCTGGTGTGTGTGTCAAGCCCTCACTCACCCACGCACTCACACACAGCATTCTGTTCTCCATGCAAAGTTAAGATCGAATCCACCCGATTGTAGGGGGAAAAAAGAAAGAAAAATAGCCAGGGAGGGTCTGTAATCTCGCAGAGCACAGTCAGAATCGTTCCTTCCTTGCTGCATTTCTTCCTCAGAATAATAGACGTTTTGGAAAGTTCGGCTAGTGTTTGTGTGTTTGTTGTAGCACCCAGTGTCTCCACCAACCCCTCTCTGTGTCTGTACCTCCCTGTCGCTCTGAGAATCTGCTTGAAGTCTTGTATTTGTCCTGCTTTCTGCTTTTCTCCTACCCTTCCCAGCAACCCCATATCTTCCCATCTACTAACACCTCAGAAATTCCATCCAGAGGAACAAAAAAATTAAAAATAGAACATAGGAAAGCAAAGACAGAATGACCCCCCCCCCCGCTAAATTACCCTGCCCCTGTCTGGGAGTTGTGTTATTTAAAGATATTCTGTATGTTGTATCTTTTGCATGTAGCTTCCTTAATGAAGAAAAAAAATCCTAATAAATTTCCGGAATCGTAATCCTCAAATGGGTGGTTTTTTTGTTTTTAGTATTTTTTAGCAACACCCCCTCCCTCAAAGAAGCTGAGTGTGTGGATTGTGTGTGTTTTGTGTTTGACTCATCTCCTAGAGCTTTTCTAGAACGTCTCTTGGCAGGTTTAATGTAAGTGAGAGACCATAACGTTGATTTAAATATTATCCAGGTGACCACAATAAGTCAAGGTCATAAAACAGTAATGTCAGGACGGTCTTGGTGCGCGCGAGAGGTGGATTTTATGATCTGCAAATATAATGTGGTGCTGCAGTAAAAGATGCATTTAAAGGTGACTGGAGGAGGGAGAGAGCCAGAGCGCAAACTGCAATCTTGAGGAACAGACGGATCTGACTGCCTGGGGTGCTGGGCTGGGCGCACCCCTCCACTGCTGGGGGGCACCCCGAGAGCCCCCTACCCATCCAAAGAGAGGAATAAACTTAAGCACCGGAGGGGCACGAGGAGCTCAGCCCCCACACGCGTCGACAGCAGCCAACAGAAGCTCCGGCAGCAGCAGCAGGAGGCAGCGGCGGCAAGGTAAGAGAAGCGGTTTCTTGTTCTTATCTCTGTGGCGGCGCGGAGCGAGAACGAGCGGCGTCCCCAGGTGCTCGGTTGCTGTGGGCAGAGCCGGGAAGAAGGTGTTTCAGTCATCCGCTCTTGCAGAGAGCCCAGGCTTGCCTTGTGGCCGCTGGCAGTGGAGGGCAGGGGCCGTGAGCGCTCTCTCCTCCCCTCCCCGGCCCATTGCCGTGGGGTTCGGTGGTTATAGGGGTAAATGGATGGTTTTGGCTTCTTTATGTTTGTGGGCACTTAGGATCGTGTCTCAAGGTCCATACACCGGTGGGTCTAGGTGTCTTTTGGTCTGGTTGTCTGTTGGGGGGAGGAGGGGGCTGGAGAGAGAACTGGAGCTGGAAGCATAGGTTTTCCTGCTTTTTTTTTTTTGCTGCTGTGGGTGTGAGCCTTGTCCAGACTCCTGGTCCTCCTGTTCCCTGGCTGTGGGGCTTTTCCATCAAGTGGCCTGATTGGAAGTGGCTCCAGGGCACAGGCTCTGTGGTTTGGCCACCCAGGTTCACCAGGAAGCCTACACCAAGCTGAGAGAGTGCAGGAGAGCCAGATGGACGAGACAGGGGACCCAGCTCCAGAGTGGAAGGACAATCCAGCTTCCCCCAGGGCCAGGGCCAGATGCAAGGAAATAGCTCGACTGCGGTGCTGGGGGTGGGGCAGGGATTTGGCGGCTAGCGGTCCCATTTCACCAGATTTTCCCTGATGGATTTGCTTAGACCAGAAACTGAGGAAGGTAGTTTCTCCCTACCCACCCAGGCACTCAAACTCTACTCTCTCTAGTCTTTAGGGAGGTTGTGGGGGCGGAAAGGGGGACGGGGCTGAATTTCTTCCTTCCCCAACCCCCTTCCCTTCTCCTCTGGATAGATGCAAAGCCGAATCTCCCGCCCTGCTTGCTCAGCTGATCTGTGGCTTAGGTAGTTTCATGTTGTTGGGATTGAGTTTTGAACTCGGCAACAAGAAACTGCCTGAGTTACATCAGTCGGTTTTCGTCGAGGGCCCCGACCCACCTCTCCTGCTCCTTTTTTCCCTCCCCAGTGGGACTGCCCCACGGCCCCCTCCCAGATAAGGCAGAGCAAAGCGGGTGCAGACTGAGGAGGGCAAGCTGCCAGAGTGGGGCGAAGGATGAGTCTGGAGAACCCTCCTTTATAGCGTCCCCTCCTCAGCCTGCCCCAATCCCTGTGACTGAAGGAGCGGAGTTTTTCCTGCTGCTATTGTCTCCTGGGCCCAGCTGATGGAGACAGACAAAGAAGGTCCAGCCAATTCCAAGGAAATTTAGGAGTTTGAGTTTGGCCTGGTGGGCCAGCTCAGTTGGACAGCAGGGTGGGGCAGAATCACTAAAAGACAGAGTCGCACAGAAAGAGGAGGAAGTCTCCACAATGGTTAACTTCTCTCACCTGCCTCCTCCAAGGAAAGCATACGCCTCCAGTTGGCTGGGGCTGGAGCTTCTCCTTAGAAAAGTGGGGTGCCTGGGGCTCCAAGAGTTGGGGAACTCTGAGTGACAGCCCAGCCTCTTCCTCTCCTCCTTCTCTAACTCCATCGTCAGGGAAGGACATATTTGGGGTGTTAATAGGTTAGAGGAAAGCTATCAAGTCCAAGTAGAAACACCCTCACACACACACCCTACTGGGAAACATCCGGGCGAAAACCTGGCTGTGGTCTGTCTGGCTGTCTGTTGCCCGTAGGCCTTGGTCCCTGTGTCTGCAGGTCTGTGGCTGTGAGGCGGTTGCCTGTCTTTGCGTTCTGTGGAGATGTCTGGGTGAACAGAGGCTGCCAGCTCCCCACCATTACCATATTGTTGGGAAGGTTATAGGCTGATGCCAGGGGGAGGAGGGAGGAGAATGGGGTAGGGGGATCTGAGCGATCCGAAACTTTGCCAAGCTTCCTCCACTGCTTCCTTCCTCTGGTTTCTTAATTCTGGCCCTGGTTGCTAGGAAGAAGGTTCTCTACACACGTTTCTTTGCCTTCAGAGAAAAATGGGGGAGGAGTCAGGCGTAGCGGGGAGATACACCCCTATTCTCAGAGATCCCGGGGAAAAGAAGCCGAAAAAGAGGCGGTCAGGTTCTTGGCTCTTACTTTGGAATAATTATGGTTATTAAACATAAACTTTCAAACAGGGAATAAAATCATGTCCCTGTAACAAAATATATAAAATGAGTTCTATATTGTTGCAGTTATTTGCTTGGGGGGAATATATGTGACCTTTCATTAGTGTAGCTCTCTGTTTCTCTCTCTCTCTCTCTCTAACTCTTCTAGATTCTCTCAGATCCCCTGTATATATTTAGACACATACTTATTTTTCTCTCTCTCATAAAAAGAGATTTATTTTGATTCCCAAGATAGCTTGGAAGAAAAAATGGGAATAGAGCCTTTAGTCTCCCCAGCTGAATTGTCAGTCTGTCTCCCATCCCTTTGTGAGAGAGAAAAAAAAATTCTTCCCTTACAGGGAAGTTCTCAAATCTCTATGGCTCCCAGGGAAGTGGGGAGATTTCCAGAGAGTCAGACCAGCTGGTGGTAGGCATGCAAGGGGCTCCCCTGGTTTGGAAGCCCCTAGCAGCCCCTGAGTCTTTAGGCTACCCCAAGCACCCAGCCAGTTAAGGTTCAAGGAGTCTCAGGCAGGAGCAGGGTCCTCTGGAGCACATGGTTTGGAGATAGCCTCCCCCGATGGGCCGAAATTCACCAATGGAGGACTTCTGTGATGTGGGTCCCTTTGCCCCCACTTCTGTTGCAAAGCTAGTAGACTTATAGGGGGTGGCCACAGAGCCAGGGGTGGGGGTGTCCTTCTCCCTGGATCTGGAGAAACGGAGCAAGGTCTCAGAGGGCCAAGGTGAGGGCCAGTCTGGTGGTCAGAGTCCACCCCAGGGCCCTGGGGCCGTGGATCATGGCTAAGGCGATGATAATTATTTATTCGCTTCGCTGGAAGGGAGTCTTCAGAAGGAACAGCGTGAAGAGGAGGGAAAAATTATCTCTCTCGTCTGCGGATATTAAGATGGATTTTTATTTCTTAAAGGACCCTCCCCGCCGAGAGCGCATAAGCGTAAACTTAATATATGCTCCTCAGCCCAACTCTAGAAATCGCAATAAAAGTTAAAACCTCCCCTACTGGTTTTTTTTAATTATGATATGAGAAAGAGGAACAGGATTTATAGAGCTGAACTCTCGGCGTGTGAGTGTTTGAGACTTGTGGGAGAAGGCGGAAAAGGCACGAGCTAGCCGAGAAGAGCTCGGTTCCCGAGATGTCTCGCCGGCTGCGGGGGCTCCTCGGGCTCAGCCGGGCCGCGGCGACCGCCTCCCCGAGACCTCGCCCCCACCGGCCTCGCCGGGCTGGCCGGCCTGCGGACGCGGCCCTTCCCGGGAACAGGTGAAGGGGGCGGCGGCTCCCCGGGGCTGGGGGCTGCTCCGGGTGGGCCCCCCGGCGCCGCGCTTTGTGTGGGTCCCCCGCGGAGGACGAGGCCGGCGCTCCCGGCGGGGCGGAGGCCCCAGTGCGGCGGGCGAGCGGCGGGGCTGGAAGGCGCGGAGCCCCAGGAGGTGGACGTGTGTGGACTGTGGCCGCGGGCGGAGCGGAGCGGCTGCAGGGCTGCGGTCCGCGGCGAGGCGGGCGACCGGATGTGGGGTCTGCAGGCGGACCTCGAGGTCTGGGCGGGTTTGCGCGGCGGCGGCGGCGGCGGCGGCGGGGCGAGCGGCGGGCGGTGCGGGGCGCGGCGGCGGGGGCGGCCCGCGTGTGCAGCGCGCCGCACGGAGGCCACCGCCGGCCCGGGCACACAAAACAAACGCAGTCAAGGGTCTTTTGCTTTTTGTCTTTTCCATAGAAGAGGTCCTTCCTTTGCTCTTTCGGAGATACCTGGACTGGGTCCAGAGCAGGTTGCCCGCGGGAGGGCCCCGCGAGCGGCGGCGCGAGGGAGGGCGAGAGGGAGGGAGGGCGAGAAGGAGGGAGGGAGGAAGGAGGGCGGGCGGCGGCGGCGGCGGCGGCCGGGCTTCCCTCCCCCGGCGGGAGGCGGCGGCCGGGCAGGAGCCGAGGAGCAGGTAACGCAGGCGCTTCCCGAGGCGGGACTGGACCGCACCCGAGGGACCGAGTCTTCGGGGTCCCTGCCCGAGGCCCTGGCGGGAGAGAAGGTAGGGAGATCGGCGCCCGCCGGGCCTGGCAGAGCGGCCTCGGGATGTTGAACCTGTGTGTGACTTCGGGCTCACACTCACGTTGTGAGTCTGTCCGCCTCGGGAGGTGCGGTTTGTCTGCCTGCCTGCCTGGTCTGTCTGTCTGCCTGTCTGAGACGTCCCGAACCCCGGGCTCTCCTTCCTGGGCCCGGGGAAATCGTCGTCGGGATGTGCACTTTCATTCATTGGGTTCTCTGCAACTCAGCGGGGCGGGTGCGGCGCCCCCAACTTGGAAGGGAGCTTCCCTCTGGTTTTCTGGATGCGGAGTGCCCTGGCTCCCTCCGCCTGGCCTGAGTTTCCGGCTCCAGGTTTGTGAGTCGCCCTGAGGTTTGAGGCCAGACAGCTTCCAGTCGGGCAGGGAGGGCGGGGGAGAGGCGCGCGGCTCGGGCCCCTTAATTGTACTTCGGGCCGTATTGTCTCTCCCCTCGCCACCTCCGCTTCCTCAGTCTGGGCTCCAAAGTCACTGCAAATTTCCTTGCGACACATACATCACACAAAAGATCAGGTAACACCCGCTCTGGACCCTGGGCTCTGGGCAGAGAGCCGCCCTAGCCCTGGGGCGGCTCCCCTTCCAGCCACTCCCCAGGCTGGAAAGCCGCGGCGTGTTGGGGGAGCCGGAAATAGCCCCGTTTGCAGCGAGCGGCGGGGCGGGGGCGCGGGCAGGAAGGCAGGCCCGGCAGGCCGTGGCGTTGAGAGGGCCACGTTCACAGGCCCTGGGGGCTCCACTCCCGCTGGGCTGGGGGGCCTAATTCCTGGCGTGCAGGGACCCGGGATACCCACCTGGGGTGGGGGCAGGACGCGGGTCTCCTCGCGGCAGTCCAGGAGGACTCAGTTTCTGCCTCCAGTGCAGGCCTTAGCTAGGAGGAGTTGTGTGTGGGTGTGTTTTCCCAACAAAGAGGGATCGGGAGAGAAGGGGGGAAAGTGGAAGGGAACCGGGGAGGGGGCGGGGAGGGGGAGAGGGCAGCAAAGAGGTGAAATGAGCCCATTTCAGGGGAAGAAGGAAAATGAAAGCAAATGGAGCTCGGCCTCCGTCTGGGGTGTGTGTGCAGGAGCTGAGAACCGGCTCCTGCCCTGGGAACTGGTGGCCCATTGGAGGCACAGGGAAAAGCCCGATTTAAATTTAATACGAACTTGACGGTGTGGATTGAACCGGAGGGAATTTAAACCACTTAACGGGAGACACCGGCAGGGGGAGGAGATGACTCTAACCTGTCTGTCTTTCTGTCCTTCCCACGGTGCTATCCTGAAGGCTTCTCAGCTGCCCAGGTTTGAGGTGATGGAGTAGGGGCGCCCCTCCCCCTTAGGGGCTCTCCGGTGCTCAGCAAATCCTTTGGGGGTGGGAGGGGAAGCCAAGACTAGAGTAAGTACAGAGCTGCCAGCTAAAGCTGGGGTTCCCCCTCCCAACAGGAATCCCAGGCTCCTCCGGGTCCCTCTGGTTGCCCCAGGAGTGTTGAGGGAAGTTGGAGGGAGTGGTGTGGGTGAGAGGAAGTCATGGAATATGGTGGAAGGTTCAACAGGAGGGACTGAACCCCCAGGAAGATGAGACTCCCCCCCTTCTTGGCGCCCCCATGTCCTTGTGGCCCCCACACCTATGTGCCTGGATTTAGGGGAAGCCTAAAAGCCCAGTTCAGAGCCCTGACCTGCCATTCTGTCTCCCACTGTGGAGAACAGGGGCTAAAGCCACAATGCAGTGTGGGACCTGCACGACCCAGGCCTAGTGGGCTCAAGACTCCCAGCCTCTCCAAGGCCCCCTCCTCAAGGCTCCTCTCTTCACAAGGCACAGGGAAAATGGGGCATTGGCCAGGAGGGGGCCATGGGCGAGGCCTGCTTCCTGATCCACAGCTGTGCCAGTGACTTAGTGGGCTGGGTCCTGGAGTTCCTGCTTCCAAAAGGAAGAGAAGGCAATAATGTCCCTTGGTTTCTGGGGGATTTGACAGCAGCAGCAGAGATCCCTGGACGGTGATCCTGATGCCTGGCTGCCTCTGCCTCTGCTGGGTAGGCAGGAAGAGTGAGCAGGCAGCTCCAGAGCTGAAAAGAAGGCGGCGTTCAAAGGGGGTAGCAGAGAAGGGGGAGGCTCTTTGCAGCTACAATGTCTATTTGAGGGGCTCTCCCAAAGAGCAGAGATCCATGGACCAGACCCTTAAGGGCTCTTTTCCCTAGGAAAGCTGAGGTTTGGAAGACAGGCCCTGTCGCCTGCCTGGAAGACTCAAAGGAGGAGCAGGCGTGAAATCTCCTTCCCCTTCTGTTTCTTTGCTCCTTGACTAGAGCCTGGCTCAGCCCCTTGCCATCCGGGACGGCTGCCTGGGCAAGCACAGGGTTCTCTATCCAAGAGGCCTTAGTGTACCCACCGGAGCTGGTGCCCCAGGAGGGGCAGGAGAGGAGGCCTCTTCCTCCTTTGTGTCCGGACAGAAGTGGCCGCTGCGCCGGAGCCCGTCCCGCTGCACAATGCCACGGCTGCTCCGCCAGCTCTCGCACTGCCCCGGGCTGCTGTGTTGTCTCGTACCGTACCGCTGTCCTTCCTCTGGCTCGGCTCCTGCAAGCCCTTCTCTCTCTCTCTCTCTCTCTCTCTCTCTCTCTCTCTCTCTCTCTCTCTCTCTCTTGCCTTGTCTTCCTTCTTTTCTTTAATTCTCCCCTGTCTTCTTTTTACCCTAATCCTCTGTTTCCTTCACTCCTTCCTTGGGCCTGGCGCCGGGTTTCTTTCAGTTGGTCTGTCTTAGGCTGTCTGGGGCTTAGTCTCCCTCAGGCTCTGTCCCCTGATGTCCTCTTGGTCGTAGTCTGGCCCCGGGCCCGCTGAAGGCTAAATGTCTCTGCTCGACACTGCCAGCAGCCGCCCAAGAGCCAGGCCGGGTCCCCAGCCACCCAGGGCTGGGGGAGGTGCTGAGTGTGCTGGGGATTTGGAGAAAGCCTCGCAGGAGGGCTGGAACCTCCCTTCTTTTCCTTGAACTAGTGAGGGAGATATTTTGATTGACAGCTAACTCTACTCCATCAAGGCCAAAGAGATTCTGTTTCTTGTTGTAATTTGGATTTCCCAGTCAGGCCAGCTAGAGGGGGAGACAGTAGGAGCTGAGCGAGACCAAGCTAAGCCCCCCAGGGTTGTCTCATCCCCAGCCAGGATTTTCCCTCATCCCCCCCAGTGTGTGGAAATACCAGCCCCGATGGACCGAAAAGGAACAAACCGGGGAGGAGGAGGAGCAGGGTTGGGGAGGGGGCCTACCGAGCTAGAGTCCTTTCATCCAGCTCTAGCTGTACTCTCCCTCCCAACTTATCTCCCCCACCAAACACATACTGCACTCTCTCCAGCCCCTTTCTACCCCCAAAGAGAGAGATGGGCAGAGATGCCAAAGAAAACTGACCTCCACCCCTGGGCTTTGGTCCCCTTCTGGGGACAGGAGAGGAGAAGGGCAGGCAAGGCTGGGTCTGAGAAGGCTCCTTCTCTTCTGCCTTCAGAGCCAGCATCTCAGCCTCAGCTTCTGCCTACTTCCCAGCGCAGACTGGGGCTCTTCCCTCTGACCCTGAAATTGCCCCCTCCTTCAGACTCACTCTGCCCTGCCTAGGTGCACTACTCTCTGGGGACCTCACCTGTCCCTCTTCTCTCCCAGTTGACCTCTCTGCCCCCCTCTCCTGCACCCACACTGAGGATTTGCCACTTGCCTAAGCACCCCCTTTACCAACCCACCATGGGACAGTCTGCTGGAAAGCCTAGGGCTGTGCAAAGGAACCCCAAATTTGAGGAGGGTAGCAGCCAACTTATGGGGGGAGGAATCCAAGTTGTCTGATATCCCCCTACAATCACACGGCCCCCTCCAGAATTCCTGCATCCGACCCCAAAGAAATTGCTTTCTCACATCCCTCCGTTGCTTTTTCCCGTTCCAAAAACAGCCTACAATTTTATTTAATGAAAGACACATTTATGAACAATCAAATGATCCTCATAAAAATTTTATTGAAGGACGTAAAAACAAGCTACTTGCCCACGACCGAGGTCGCTCTTTCGCCTTGCCTGCTCTCACCCTGGCTCTCTGAAGACAGAACCGGGGAGTGACTCCTTTTGGGGGGTAGGGTGTCGCAGAGATGGAATTGGAGGCAAAGAAGGGCGAACAGGCAGACGGGATGGGGACGCCCCACTTGAGTTGTGTAGATCTCTCCTCCACTTCTTCAAGCTGGCAAAGAAACATAAATAGATACAGACAATAAATTTAAAATCAAAGCACTTGTATATCTGTGCCGAAGCGAAGACTTCTGAGACTGATGATAAAGGTGTCTGAGGTCCCGAAGTTCTACCCCGCCCACCCCAGCTTCCCCTAGCCCAGGTTTGGGGGGCTGCGTTGGCCAGTGGCAGAAGGATGCTCCCCTTCCCCTCCTTCATTCCCTCCACCCCAGCGTCTCCAGTCTCCACCCTCCCTCCCTCCCTCGCTGCTGCTGCTGCTGCTCCTGAAGGAAATACATACATACACACTATTTAAAAACGCATTTTTAAAAGCCACGTTCCGAACTGACAATCGCTGATCTCCGCTCGCTCTGAGACTGCGGGAGCTACGGGGCCGACAGAGACGGATTACGTCAAGAAATAGTTCCTCCACCTACCTCGGCCGGGCCTCCCCGCCCCTGCGGGGCTCCCGCGCCCAGCTCAGCCCCGGGGGTCCGGGACCCTGGCTCCAGGGACTGGCATTTCACCCCATTAAGAGATCCTCATGGTAGGAGGGAGCCATCTGCTTATGGGTGGATATGGGCAAGGGGGGTTCCCTGGTGCGATAGGAGCCGTCCTGAGGGGGTGGTCGGCGCCTTGGGTCCAGAGCCGCGGACCCCCAGGAAAATACAGGTCGCGGGGATCAGCAAAGAGAAGGGGGTGGAAGAGGGGGTAAAAAAAAAAAAAAAAAAGCAAGGAAAAAAGCCCCTGCGCATTGATCCGCGCCGTATTTTTGGGTAAATACGATCACGTGGGGGCTGGGGAGCCAATGAGCTTCCGGGGAAAGGCTGGAAAAATAATTACCTGCCTTGATTGTTCTGTGAGCAGATAAAAAGTACATATACAGTTCATACAATAATCTTATGTATGTAAAACCCCGTTACGATGTCGGCGACGGGGCCCATCAGTAACTATTACGTGGACTCGCTCATCTCCCACGACAATGAAGACCTCCTAGCGTCCAGGTTTCCGGCCACCGGGGCTCACCCCGCGGCCGCCAGACCCAGCGGGCTGGTGCCGGACTGTAGCGATTTTCCGTCCTGTAGCTTCGCGCCCAAGCCGGCCGTGTTCAGCACGTCGTGGGCGCCCGTGCCCTCGCAGTCGTCCGTGGTGTACCACCCGTACGGCCCCCAGCCCCACCTCGGCGCCGACACGCGCTACATGCGGACTTGGCTCGAGCCGCTGTCCGGCGCCGTCTCCTTCCCCAGCTTCCCGGCCGGGGGCCGTCACTACGCCCTCAAGCCGGACGCCTACCCCGGCCGCCGCGCCGACTGCGGCCCGGGCGACGGCCGCAGCTACCCGGACTACATGTACGGCTCGCCCGGGGAGCTGCGCGACCGCGCCCCGCAGACCCTGCCCTCGCCCGAGGCGGACGCGCTCGCCGGCAGCAAGCACAAAGAGGAGAAGGCCGACCTGGACCCCAGTAAGTTGGGAGCAATTTTCCTTTACAACCAGCGCGGGAGGGGGGAGCCGGATTACAACCCCTCGGAGCGGCGCGGGGAGCGCGGGAGAGGGGCGAGGGCGAGGGGGCGAGGACTCAATAAAAGCGAATTACCTTGGGGAGCTTTCAGGGCAGGAAGGTCTGCGAAGGGGGCCCAGGGAGCCAGGTTGGAAGCGGGCCGAAGGGGGCTCCTCGCTCAGGGACTGACTTTGATGAGAGACCCTTGGCCCCCTCCTCGCTCTGGCTTTTTGGCTCAACACCACTTTCGAAGAAACGCAGACAGGGCCAGGGGCTGGGGCTGGGGCTGGGGCTGGGGCTGGGGCAGGGACGAGGTTCATTTTATGGTTTGTGATGGGACAGGGGAGAGATGAGGAGGACACTGCGAGCAGAGAGGAAATATCCCCGAGGAGAAAACCACCTTTGCCTCCCAGTCAGCATGGGGGTCCTCACAGCAGTGTGGGTTCATAAAGCACAAGCTCCATTGACCTCCTCCCCCATGGAGCACTGTGTGAGGAGTCTGGGGGAATTTCACAGCCTGGGAACTTGGAGAGATCAGGACTTCCAGAAAGAAGTGGAGAGAGGAGTGGGATCCGGTCTCCTTAAACTTGAGAGCCCTCTTTTGAGGGTCCACAGGAGAAAGGATTGAGGATGGGGGTCAGGGTTGTAGAGTGGGGAAACATCTCCCCAGATTAGGGAATTCTACACACACACACACACACACACACACACACCTCTGGGAGACAGGAGCCTCCTTCTGAGTACTGCAAAGGGGGTCTGGCTGGGTAGGTGGGGGGCAGGTGGGACTGTAGAACCAGAGACTGGAGAAAGAAGGAGAGAGCAGGGGACTAGATGCAGCCCCCTGGGTGTGAGGAAGTGTCTGGGGGAGACCCAGGAGGGGGGGCTGCAGGAAATCTTTTCCTCCAGCCCCATAAGGGGCTAGGGCCTAATTACACCCCTCTGAAGGCTTCCTTCTCTGCTCTCAGCTACTCCCATAAACCTGAAATTGGAGGGTTGGCTCCTGCAGAGCCTGTCCTGGGCTGGCAGGAGAAGGGCACTGGAGGCCAACAGGGAAGCTAAGGTATAGGAAGCCCGTCCCCAAGGCCAGCAGCTCTCTGAAGAGCCGAGAGACACTTCCCCCTATCTCAGCATCACCCTGAGAATTCGCCTCAGCAGGGTTGAGCTCTGAGCGAGCCAGGCACTGGGGAGTGGTGGGGAGTTTAGGACTCTCAGGGTCAGGAAGCAGAACTGCTGAAATTTCAGGACTTGGTCGTGGGCTGGGAGGATGGGAGGGGGCAGAGGAGGAGGGAGGTGGGGAGGAGAGAGACCTTGCTATAAAAATAAAAAACAAGAGAGAGAAGCGTTTATGGGCCTATGAAACGGTTGGGAATTTGGACTTTTTATGAGGATATTCTCGAATTACTACTCTTGAAGCTGAGGACCAGACTGTAGAGGCTTTGATAGCCTCAGATTTCCTACAGTTTTAGGTGCTGGAAATTGAAGAGGGAGGGGAGACAGGAGGGGGCAGAATGCAAAAGCAGAAAAGAGGAAAATTCCTAAAGCAAAACGTGTCCAAATTCAGGTTCAATTATTGGGGTTGGGGAGCCTGGCTGAGCCTGGGGGTGGGGTGGCTGAGGTCCTGGGCTGGAATGGGGCTCCACTGACCCCTGCCTGTGTTTGGCCCTCCAGGCAACCCCGTGGCCAACTGGATCCACGCCCGCTCCACGAGGAAGAAGCGCTGCCCCTACACCAAGTACCAGACGCTGGAACTGGAGAAGGAGTTTCTCTTCAATATGTATTTAACCAGGGACCGTCGGTATGAGGTGGCCCGGGTTCTCAATCTCACCGAGCGGCAGGTCAAAATCTGGTTTCAGAACCGGAGGATGAAGATGAAAAAGATGAATAAAGAGAAAACCGACAAGGAGCAATCCTAAAGCCTGCCAGCCTGCTGCCTCGGCACAGTCACGGGAGAAACAAAACCCCACAAAAATACCCCAACCCAGGCGGGAAGAAGCACGGAAAAGAAGGAACAAGATAGAGAAAAGCCAGTCCGCTTAAAAAGAAAAGAAAAAAAAAAAGAAGGGGAAAAGGAAAACTCTTGCGATTTGGGAGGGTTAAGTGTTGAGAAATTGGTGTTTTAGAGTTAGTTCTACCCAGCGAGGAGGAGGCAGGAGAGAAACCGAATTCTCTTCCCCCAGCGCAACCGAAATAAATGACACACACACAAATGTGATTTTTTTTCTCCTTTCTTCAGAGAAGCCAGTACTTGAATCGCTATATTTCTAAATTTTTTTTCTTGTATTGTATCTGTCCGGGCTATCCCTTCCCGGGCCTCAGGCGCTCTGCGTGCAGATTTTGTACACACACACACACACACACACACACACACACACACGCACGCACACGAGTCTCACAGGAGCTGAGGGGCGAGGGCCAGGACCGAGCCACAGGCTGGGTCGGCAGCACAGGCCAGCGCCTCAGGCGTGTACATAGCAAAGCAGTGTCCCTCTCACTCCCAGCGTCCGTCCCCAGCGTCTGTCCTGTAATGTGCTTCTGTTTGTTATGGTAGAACAGCTCTGTGTTAATATATCGAAGTCGCTTAAAAAACCAGAAACCCAACTGCATCCAGTTCTCGTTATTCCTCCTCCCTGTGGCTTCCAAACTGCAGTCCTGGGGGAGGCAAGTGCTCAGATCCTCCAGGGGAGGCTGGAGCCAGAGAAGGGGCTCCCTCTGCCTAGCAGGGCAGAGGCCTGCCACTTGGCTCCAGGCAGGGCAGGGTGGGGGTGGGGGCTCCAGGGAGGGGTGGAGGCTGTTGACTGAGGCCTAGTTTGTGCCTGCCGGCTGGCTGCCTACAAGTTTCCTGGTGGTTAGATGGAGTGTGTGGGGGCAGCATGAATGGCTTTCCTTGGCTGTAATTAATTGTAAGAATTTATGAGTACATGAGATCGGAGAAAAGAGATAGGTGAAGATGAAAGTTGGGTGCTGGGTGAGGGCCCGGGCTGGATTCTTGCCCAGCTGCACTGGTGCTTTGGTTTGTTCAGGGATGGCTGGGAAAGAAGGCTGGCTGGCCGAGATGTTGGGCTAGAGGAAGACCAGGCAGGCCCTTCGGGAGCAGGACAGGCACTGGGGACTCTGTTGAGAAAGAAAGAAGAAAAACAGAGGGAGGGAGGGAGAGAGGAGAGAGAGAGAGAGAGAGAGAGAGAGAGAGAGAGAGAGAGAGAGAGAGAGGGAGGAGAGGAGAAGGAGGACAAGGAAGGAGGGCTAGAAGGAGAAATGAAAGATAGGAAGAAAATAAGGAAGAGAGGGAGGAAGATGGTAAAACCAACACAATCCGAATTCATTTTAATTTCTGTTTTTCAACTGTATTCTCAGCTCCTTTCCTCCTAGTTTTCTTTTCTTCTCAACCTCTCTCTGGTATTTGGTTTGCATGTGGGTCTGGGAGCCACCAGGACCATGCTAAGCAGCTGCAGCACTTAGCACTTAGAGGATGGCAGGGCCCAAGGAAGGTGGTTAGGAATTAGCAAGGAGTGGGGTGCTCTCAGGCAGCTGTGGGACCCCAGGCACAAAGGTGAGGGGTAGTGTGTGTGTGTGTGTGTGACAGCCTGGTGAGGTTGGTTGGTTGTGCTGCACCCCATTGTGCCTTCCCTAGAGCCAGCAGTTTCCATCTGCTAATCAGAAGCAGACACAAGCTGCTGGGTATGCCTCTGCCCGGCGCCCCCTTTCTCGGAAATCCCCCAATCTGGAAACTATTAAAATCAGACTGCTTGAAATATAGACCTTTAATATCTCAGGTTGCCCATTCTGCTGAGGGTGCAAAGTGTCATTCTGAATACTTAGAAGATACCACCATAAAAGAAAATAATTGGGGGTCCTCAATCCATATGCTGTTCCCCCTAAAGCATCACCTCACAGGATTGTTGAGATACTTGTAGGAACCAGTCTCTTTGCCATTACTTGAATCGTCTGTTCTTTCTTTCCATTAAAAGTCCCAATTTGGGGGTCTGGAAAGGTGGGGTGGGGAGTGGTGACATTTTTGTTTAGGCGATACTTTGGGGGACAATCAAGGTGTCATAACCGACTTATCCCTTGCTGAAGCAATCATGCCTTTCTCCCCCTCCTTTCCGGTTGCTTATGGAGACCTTCTCCCAGATTCCAGAAAGATTGTTTTCTTGGTCCTTTGGAAAGGTGCCTTGCCTAGAATTTCTTTTCTCACTTCCTCGCGCCTCCCTTTGGCCCTGATGCTGTTCTGGAGCCCTAACCCCAGTTCTGCACTTGATGGAAGCCAAGACACCCGTCTCTCCCTGGGTCTGGAGCACCAGGACGCGGGTTTCTCTCCCAGCCTGGCTCCCGGCTCACTCAGGCCTTCCGCCCCGCCCCTGCTCCAAAGCCTTGTCGCCTCCCCTCAGCGTCCTTCAGCGCGGCCTGCCTCCAGCAGCCTGCCTGGTAGGCCCGCCAACCTCTCTGCGGGCTGGACAGAGGGCTGCAGGGCCTAGAGGACCCCGAAGGAAGAGAGCGTGCGATTCAGGGCAGGCCCACCCGCCTGGTCCACTGTTCAGTCCCAGCCCAGCCTCCAGCCTGCAGGTCAGGATTGGACTGGATTTTTATTCATTATCATTTATGAATTAAAACAACAGGACACACATCTGGGGGAAGAAATAAAAGCTGCTGGGAGAGGGGCTAGCAAACGCCGCCCTCCTCCCCTAGCCTCCCCTCCCCAACTCTCCTCTGCTCCTTTGTCAGAATCACAAAACCCTAAAGGTTGTTCCACTTGGGAAGGCAGCGGATAGGTACATTTCCGCAGCCCTGAAATGCCACTTTTATGGCACTGTTTGTCTCCCTGCTCTGGGTTCTGAATGGGGCCGAACAAAACAGCAGCGCGGAGCTGGCTAGACGTCTGGGCTTAATTGTTTTATGGTTTAAATAAGGTGGACACTCTTTCCTTTGAAATCGGATTATAGGAATGTTTTGTCTATGGCCCACGGAGAACAGGACCTCACTGGCAGGGAGGGAGAGGTGGAGAGAGAGCGCGTGAGGGCCGGGCTACAGACCAGGGGGCGAGCAGCCTGAAGTCAGAGCCCACCCTAAAGCCCTGCAGGCGGCGGCGGCGTAGACCGTGAGGGCCCAGCAGCAGGGTAAGAGGAACGAGGGGTTTAAGGCGCGCGCCGCGGTCAGGCGGTCGTGGGAGCTTCGGGATGTGCGGCCGTGCGCGCGGAGGTGTCGGAGGCCAGAAACGCGCCCGAATAGGGGGAGATGGCGGCCGGTTTTGGCACAATGTCTCTTAATGCAAGAAGGGAGGGTCGCAAAAAAGAGCAGTGTGGAACCTTTCACGAGGTTTATTTCAAGAATGTAGATAACAAAAGAACAGCAGTCCCAGGGCAACTCCCTTCCGGGAAATCCTCTTTGGCACTCAATTGGAACCTCCTTCCTCTCTCTTCCCACCTTTAGGCTAAACCTGGGAGGACTCTGTCGGCTTTTCCCCGGCTGGGCTGCATTGGGGCAAGTGGACGCGAGGTGGCGCTGTTGCTCAATGTTAGAGGCGGCGGTGCCCCCGGCCTGGCCGCACCTGACATTTGAGGCCCCGGCGAGAAGGCCCCCGGGCCTCTGACCGGCCTGGCCTCACTGGCTCTGAGCAAATCAATCCTCCTCACCTGCGAGGTGTAAATAATTCGCGAGTGGCAGTGGGAGATGGGCCCTCGCTTTGGCGGTGGGCTTGGGAAGTGCAGCAGGGTAGGCATCAAAAATAATCGCTTTGCGGAGAAGATAAGTGCGAAGCAGGCAGCGCGTAATTAACACAAAAAGGCAGAATGACCCGGACAAACGAACATAAATCCGTGGTACCTAAGAGGGCGGTGCAGGCCTCGGGGAGAGGGACAGAGATGACCCGGCGAGGATGGTTGCATGCGGTTCCTTTATTTCCAGGTGCAGGCAGCAAAATAACCAGATATGTGCAAAAGCAAAACATAAAATAAAATAAAAGTCAATTAATCAGTCAAATGAAAGAAAGACGAGTGATCCCCTCAAGAGGGGAAACCAAGTCCTGCCAGGGTTAGCTGGACTGGTGGGTTCTCCGGACAGGCAGTGGTGGCGGCACACTCGGGACAGTCGCATTCCAAGACACAAAGGCCCAGAAGAATAGCTCTGTGGCAGGGTTTTTCGCCGGACCATAAAATGTCGAAATGTCCCCCCCACTCCCTAAAAGATAAGGCGCAGGCCCCAGAGCGGATCCGGCCCTCCGGGCCTCTTCTTTCCAGGCAGAGAAGACAAAGTATTTATGACAGTAACCCAGATGCTGGGAACCCACAGTCCACCCTGTTCAGCTCTGCACCAGAGGAGCAGGCTTGAAAAAGGCAAGACTGGGACCAAGGACGCAGGCTGTGTCCTCCCCCACACCACTGCTCTGGACCCCAGGGAGGTCTGCAGGCCTGCAATAGCTTTCCCCGGACCCTGCCCTCCCGCTGCTCAAGGGCCAGAGTCCTGGGTGTCTAAGAGTTGGGGTAGTCTCTAATTCAGATAGGGGTAGGTCCCCCAAATATAAGGGACCCTGAAGGATCTCTTGCTGGGACACTAGTGACTCTCCCATGGGAATTTGGCTGAGTGACCATTCCCCCAGCAATTATTTAAATAATAGAAGACACGGGGAGGGGCGGGGGGGGGGAATTGGCTTGGTCTCTCTAAACCATCCTGCCTTGCACTGTTATTTCTTCCTCTGTCCCCAGAGCTGGGCTCCAGATAGATATGGGGAAGGAAATTATCTGGTTTTCTAACCACCTCCTTCCTTATTCAACTCTGAAGCCTCAGGATATGAAAGGAAAACAGGTGGCATCTTCTTTTCATGATGCAGAGACCTAAAGATGCATTTGTGTTTGGCAGGCATTGCGTGCCCGTGGGCCTGGTGTGTATGTGTGTACAGGATCGGAGCGATGACAGGGATGCTTCCAGGAATGCGTTTGCTAGTTTGCAGGGAGCGTGCGCTTGTGTCTGGGTGAGGAGGCAGTCATACAGTCCTGTGGGCGTGTGTTTGTACCCTGAGTGTGACCCAGGGTTGCCCTATATGCAACAACCTCACACACCGTGGAGGGAGAGTACCGAAAAATCATTCTCGTTCTTCGTTCATATGCACACAGCACACATACACACGGGTCTCACTTTCTCCCTTTTTCTCTCTGTGTGAAGCCCACATAACTACATACTTATGGCCAGGAACGGTGCTGAGGGACTAAGGTTCTTTTATCCATTAGCATTAACTTGAATTTGTCCAGTCTTGGGGACAGGGGACCCCCCCCCAGAGAAAGTGTGGGTAAATATTTAAAGAGTGTCTGTTGACAGTTCCCATCCACATCCTGGCCTGGCCAGCCTACCTGGGGAAGGGAAGCCAGGGCCCCGCCAGGACAAACTGGCATTTCCTAAGAGGTGGGGGTATGTGGGGGACAAGAGGCCTGCTGCAGTCCCCTCCAACCCGGGTACAAAAAGTCTCCTAAGAAGAAACATCCTGGGTCAGCCCAGCCAGAAGCCAGGAACACACAGGCTGTTCCTCCTTCTCAGTTCTCAAAAACAGCTTTGCTCTCAGACCTCCAGCCAACCTGGTGGCTACTGCCTGTTTCCAGCTCCAGGTATCAGGCTGGCATCTGAAAGGACACTGTGGCCCTGGAGAAGTATATGGCATGCTCTTGCCCCTCTGGTCCTCTTCTCTACCTATAGCAACCAAGCAAGAGAGTCCTAAGGGTCCTTGAAGACTGGGGAGCTTCAGGCCCTGGGGAGGGGAGAGGCTGTCCGCAGGCTGGTGCCTGGAGTATCAGGGGGCAATGGCCAGCTTGTTTCTCCCCCAGGGTCCCCAGACTTAAAGACCCCTGAGGGGGCCTCTGTTTCGGGTTAGGGGCTCTATTCTGGCTTGCTGACATTCAGTCCCATGGGGGTCTTATACCTGTTGAGGTAACCTGAGTTGACCTGCTGGCTCAGGTATCTCTCAGAGAGGAAGGAAAGAGAAGTAGGGGGAGAGGCACCTTCCAGTCTGAATGTGTACCTTGGAAAAGCTGGCCCCAGCCATTAGCTGGGGCTGGCTGCCACCCCCTGCACACACCACACCCCCATCCCTCCCCCTTCCCTCCCTCCCTCCCTTCCTTCAGGTCCCCCCAGCCCTGAACCCCTCAACCCCCGCCATCTCTCTCTCCTCTTCTGTCTCTCCTCCCTCTCTCTCTCTCTCTCTCTCTCTCTCTCTCTCTCTCTCTCTCTCTCTCTCTCGCCTGTCTTCATGTCGTGGATTGATGAACGCGAATCGCGTGTAAGCGCCGCCACCGCCGGGAGTCTGAGGAATTCGCCTGGGCTGTTAAAGGGGAGCTAAGTGAGGGAGGCGAGCTCTACCTACCGACAGTGAGCAGCGCCGCCGCCGCCGCGCCGCGCCCGACCGGAGCTCCGCGCCGCGCCCCCACCTGCCCAGCCCCCAGCCCGGCCCGGCCGGCGCCCAGCGGCCTGGGGTTCGGCCCCGGGGGGAGGGAGTTTCGGGGGTACCGGGCGGGGGAGCCGTGAGCCAGAGGGGAGGGGGCCGCGGGTTTCATGTACCCAGCATGAGCTCCTACTTCGTCAACCCCCTGTTCTCCAAATACAAAGGCGGCGAGTCCCTGGAACCGGCCTATTACGACTGCCGGTTCCCTCAGAGCGTGGGCCGGAGCCATGCGCTGGTGTACGGGCCCGGCGGCTCGGCGCCCGGCTTCCAGCACGCCTCGCACCACGTCCAAGACTTCTTCCACCACGGCACCTCCGGCATCTCCAACTCGGGCTACCAGCAGAACCCGTGCTCGCTTAGCTGCCACGGAGACGCCTCCAAATTCTATGGCTACGAGGCGCTCCCCAGACAGTCCCTTTATGGGGCTCAGCAAGAGGCGAGCGTGGTGCAATATCCCGACTGTAAATCCTCCGCCAACACTAACAGTAGCGAAGGACAAGGCCACTTAAATCAAAACTCGTCTCCCAGCCTCATGTTTCCATGGATGAGACCCCACGGTGAGAAGCCTTTTCTCTTTCCCCCTCGGTCTCCCGCGCTCCGGGGTCTTTCCCCTCCCTCGCTTCCTTTTTGTCTGCCCTCGCCTTCCCTCCTGGCTTTGGGGTCTCTCCCACCCCACCCCCTGCCTGAGTGGGTTGCTGGAGGTTGGGAAAGCTCATCTGGGGGTGGGGTAAAGGGCGCCTGGGACGTTTGGGAGATTGGGGTGAAGGTGGGGGAGAGGTGGTGGGGAGGTGCAAAGGGTTAAAAATCTCCCCTCTATTTCTGTCTGTCTCTGTCTGTGTCTCTCCTTCGACCCATCCCTAAAGTCAAAGTTGGGGAGGTGGCTAGGAGAGGTACCCTGAAAAGCCTGAGGTTATCAGTCGCTGGAGCTGATAACCAGTTTCTTCAAAGGCAGAGAGCCCCACAGTCCAGGACAGTGGCCAGGCTGTCTTGACTACAAGGGAGACCTCTGCTACTCTTCCCTAGCCAGAGAGAGTCTGGAGACCCCAAGACAGGCACTCTGGCTCCCTAGGGTCCCCACCGCCTCCTCTCAGATAACTAACCTGAGGGCTGCTACCTCCAACTTTGCTGTACTTTTCCCCAGTTGGAGAGATAGAGAGCCCGAGAAAAGGGGGAAAGCAAAAGGGGGGAAGGAGCTCTCAAAAAGAGACGGCAATATAGCTTAGGGGTGTCTGAGGTCCAGAGGCCCCTAGCCAGGTTCCCCTCTAATCAAGAGTTTATGGGGTCTCCCTGAGACCAGCAGAGAGGCTCAGGTCAGGAGCCCCTCCAAGGGGGGCCCTCACGGCCCAATTTCGAAGTACAGGGGGAAGCGATAAAGCGACAAGTTCCGGCAGGGATCGCCCATGATTTATTTGCTGGTCTCCAGTTAGCAATCAGGAAGAGCAGTGATACATTCCAGGAGATCAATTATTTTCCTTATTGGAAAAGCATTAGGCAGAGAGAGGCAAGGAAGGGGCGGTGGCAAAGCCCCTCTCCTTTACCCCAGCCCTTTCTCTTTCTTTTAGAAACAGATTCTGTCCCCAGCCCAGCCACTGTAAGCCACTCTGCACTTGTAAACAAAGCTGCAGGGGCCAGTTTCCTGGGATTGCAAGCCTGGGAGACTGCAGAGTTTGCCAGGTCCCTCCAAGCCCCCAGTTCCCAGACAGCCCTGGTCCCAGCCCCCACCCTCACCCACCTCCCAAGGTGAAGCCAAACCAAAACAACCCTGCACTTTCCTGCCCAGGGCTGCCTTCTGCCCTTGCCTCTGCCTCTTCCGCAGGTGGGGGGAGAACTGGGGAGAGACCACGGGGGCTTTAGGGGAGGCAGAGTAGCAGGGGAAAACTGAGCCCCTACCCGGACATAACCAGACTGGGGTTCTGTTCTGTCCAGCTCCGGGGCGGCGCAGCGGACGGCAAACTTACAGCCGGTATCAGACCTTGGAACTAGAAAAGGAGTTTCTCTTTAATCCTTATTTGACACGAAAGCGCCGGATTGAAGTCTCGCACGCCCTGGGACTGACTGAGAGACAAGTGAAGATCTGGTTCCAGAATCGAAGGATGAAGTGGAAAAAGGAGAACAACAAGGATAAACTGCCTGGGGCCCGAGACGAGGAGAAGGTGGAGGAAGAAGGAAACGAGGAAGAGGAGAAAGAAGAGGAGGAAAAGGAAGAAAACAAGGACTAAGCAAAGAAGAGAAAATGTCCCCCCTTTTAGCAACTCCCTTGAAGTTTCGTTTTATGGTAGCAGATAAATTGAGAAGTTTACGACTGTCATTTGCTTTTATAGAGAATAGAATGACACTCACAACTCTAACTACCTGTCAGATACTTGCAGCTCTGCTTTTATTACCTTTGGACTCCCCCGCTCTTTATTTGTTTGGGGGCTGGAGCGGGGAGACCCAGACACGACGGCAAAGTTCAGACTCTGTCCCACTCCTTGCCCCAGCACACACCCTTGTCCCCACTCCCAGCTTCTGAGCCCTTCCTGGATCTGAAGGTCTGAGACCCGGCCTCCCTCCTTACCCCTCACCCACACTCCTGCTTCCCTGCTTCTTTGGTATTTATTTTAGAGGGGAGCCCCCTCAAAATAGGGAAGAAGATTCCTGGCTTTGTTTTCATGCTAGGATTAGTGTACTAGATTTACTTTCTTAAAAGGAAAGAGAAATAAAGAAAAGAAAGGGGAAATTTTTCAAATAAAGAAAGGATAGTAAGGAACATCCCCTCCCCCCTTGGGGCTCCCTGCTTAGAAAACCCCCTTGACTTTCTCTAGGAACTTGATGGAAAACCTAAGGAGATGTGGGCCTTCCCCTCCCCCCTTTCTAAGGGGTTAGTAGGGTCCTGCAGTCACCTCTAAAAACCTACCTAGCCATCCCATGTTCAGTCGGGCCCATGCCTTCGTTTGGGCCCGGCTTCCTCTGAGCTGCATTAGTGTTAGTGCTCAGAAATCACCATAATCATGAAAATAATGATAATGATAATAATAATAGTAATAATACTGATATAAGTCTTTAACATACTACCTAAAGGGAACCTGCAATAACCTTGAAAAAGAGAAAATAAAAAAAAATCCTACTAAGGAGAAAAAAAAGAGAAAAATTAAAAATTAAAAAAAGAAATAAAGAAACCTCCAACGTATTTTATCACTACCTATAGAAAGAAATCCTGCTTTGAGAGTATTCGTAATGCAGTTTTATTGTCGTTTGTTGCTGCTTATTTCACTAAGAAGAACCCAACAACTGAGACTGCCTAGCCCGCCGGTCCTGTGCGCTTTTATTGTGCTTCTAACCCCAGTAGAGTAGAACTAAATTGCACTGAATGTATAGTTAACTCTGTCTTGAATTCTCTGTTTATGCAACGTGCTCGAAAGAAAAAAACGTTAAAATATATCTATAATAATAATTTTTGGTCATTTGTCTTTATGTCCAGCTATGAATGTAGATTTTGTGTCCCCACAGCCCTGTTCCTGGTCCAAGTACTTTGTATTGTATACGTGAGTCATAATAAAAAAGGAGAAAAATATTTGAAGCTGGAATGACTTGCTTTTTTTTCATAGCTCTCAGCCCAGGTTCTACCCCCCACCCCCTCCTTATCCCTTTTTCCAACACTCAAAAGGTCTCCAGTGCTCTGGCCTGAGGGGGCTATTGTGGGGAGCCACCTGGGAGTGGAGAGGGCAGGTGACTGTGGGTGTATGTGGGGGGAACAGGAGGAGGAAGGGAGCAGTGCCTCAGTGAGAAGAAAAAGGAGGGGACCAATGTGTTCTGGGGAAATCTTGGCTCAAAACAAAGTGGGTTTTTAGATGCTAGGGACCCCAGTGGGGAGAAAGATCTCCTAATTCATCTACCCTCCTCCTGAGCTCGGGGCTGGGCCCAGACAAAGAATTTATCCCTTGCCCCTCCTGCAGCTCTGCCTTTTTCTTGGGGGAGGAGGGCTGGAGCTGAGGTTGGGGCAGTGGGGTTCTGTCTGGTCTTCCCTGGTGGCCAGGTCCTGGCCCCCAGCACCCAGCACTGGGGTGATGAGCAGGAGGTGAAGTGTGAGGCTCAAGGCAGCCAACCTGTCAGGAGGGTTCCCCTGCAAGATGAGGTACTTGAAGAGAGGAGAGGAGGTGCTATGTGCTGTGGGGAGGGAGCTTCAACCTGGGGGAGAGGGGAGAAAAGGGGAAGTGAGGGAGTAGGGGATCAGCCAGCCTGGGCCCACATTGGATTCAAATTCAGCAGCACAGAGCCATCGTCCTCACTCGGCCCGCTGGTGTCCACTCCAGCCTCTGTTTTTGGCTGCTTCGAGCCCTTTCCAGGCTTCACCTTGGCAATTGGGCTGCTTGCCTGGGCCCGAGAGTGTGGGGGATGGGCCTGCTGAGTAGACAGTCCTCCAATCTGCCACTGCAGGGTAAGGAGAGTCTCCATTAGAGTCTTCATTCCCTAAAATAAAGAGTAGAAGGCTCAGGGACCAGGGGCAAGGAAGTCTCTCTCTTCTCTCTGGAGGCTCCTAGACAGAAATCTGTTTATGCCAATAAGATCTGGTCAAATAATCCCAAATTCCAGAGATACAAAACTTCTGACTCATCCAGGAGAGGGGGAAAGAGGAGGGGAAGAGATCTTCTGGTCTTCAGAACCAGACCCCCAAAGACTAAAATATTCTAGAAGCCAGATATATTCATTCTCATTTTCTCTCTCTCTCTCTCTCTCTCTCTCTCTCTCTCTCTCTCTCTCTCTCTCTCTCTCTCTCTCTCTCTCTCTGATTTTCCCAGATCTAGGCCAGGACCAAATCTCTTTTTTGGTGTATTTCCCCAACGTCCCAGTCCCTGGCTCCCAGGAAAAGTGGTCCTGAGTACTGGACAGGATCAGGCTATGTTCATAGGGAACTCTTGCAGCTGGAGAAAAGCTGCGGATTGGAAACACAGGCTGCAGGCAGCTGGTGACAGCTTTGAGCAGGAGCTCAGGGGAAATCTGTCCAAACCTGGGGTCCCTGATGTGAGTTGCAGCACCAACCAGGTAACTCCCATTTGCTGCAGCAGACACCAGCTATCAGCCAGAGGGGCCCCCCAAAAAGAGCATTTCACACTGTCCTCGGGTTTCCCGACAGCCATCCTCTCCATAACTCCAGGGGATGGCCGAGGGCTGTTTCATTTTCAAACGTGGAATTATGATTACTATTAATAAAAATATCTGGCCCAGTAGCCAAGCGGGATGAGCCCTGCCTTGAATGGCTCAGAAGGGCCTCCTTGCTTTTACCCCAACACCAAAAGCCCCATTCATCCCTGGCCCTGCTCAGCAATGTCCGTGGCCCCCAGCCTGGCGCGCCTGAGGGCGGGGTACGTCTGGCGCCCGGCTTTGCTGGAACTGTCGGGCAAGTATCGGGTCAGACCGAGGGAGCCCCAGCCGTCCCTTCTTGCCGCACTCGCTCCCTGCTCCTCCTGCCCACCGCCTCTGTTTTCTCGTTTGGAAAGAAAAGGAGGTAAAAAACCTGTTTTATGGGGGAACATAATTGCGAACGGGATGAGCTCTCTTTAGAAACGCGTCCTCGCCAATGCTCGCGCCATCCCATTACCCATTACCGGAATGGGGACCATTCGGCTGCTGCAGAGAGGACTTTCTTTCCATTCTTTACTTTTTTATTAGCCAATCAAAGTGGCTTCCGAAAGCTATTTGTGATTTGTGAAAAATAGTATCTTTCAAAATGCTGAGTTGAAGCACCTCGCTCATTTCACTTTGAATTTATTATTCTATTCTCAACGGCAGAGACAGGATAATGTAGCTATTAAGTTTGGGGGCAAAATCGTTTCTCTGAATTTCTTTTTTAAATTCTCCGCATTTGCTTTTCCTCCCCACTCCCGCACAGCAGAGGCCCAGGGAGGGGAGGGCCTTGGAAAAATCTGGGGGTCTTCAGGGATGTAGTGCGCCCTGAAGGGCTCTTTGGGGGACCATTGGACGGGAGGGTGGGTTGGCCTCCTCAGTCTCATCTGCCGCAAATGAGATGCCCTGGTGTCTGCCTGGCGCCTGGGAAAGTTACCCCATCCCCAATTAGAGAGAACTCAGGACAGGTTATACCTCAGACTAGAAGTAAAATTTCCGGTGAGCTGCCCGCAGCGCTGTCCCATTCTCCAGGCTGCCCATTGTGAAAAGCTGGGCCAGCGCTTCCTCGTCGTAATTTTTAACTACCTGTTATAAAATTTATGGGTGGGTTTGTAAAAGAAACGAGGTCTCTATATCCGGCTGAGAGAACTGCTTTGCTTAGTGTGGAAGAAGTTTGGGGAGGGGCAAAGGGTGTTGGTTGGGGCGGGGGGCACCCGGCCATTGAGATTCTTGTGCCAGCTCAATCCCGGACCAAGGGGAGAGCTGCCGGCCCTCAAATCTCCAGCCAGTGGGGAGAAGTAGCCGGACTGCAAGGTACCAGCAAATAGTCCTTAGGGGGAGGGGATTTATTCTGGACTCCCTACACTAGTCTCAACATCAAAATTAGAGGACCTTAGAAACGAGGACGCTCAGAATTTTAGTATGGAAGGTAGAATTCAGGGCAGTAAAAGATTTTTTTTTTCAGGGCCTCAGAAGCAGGTCCCAGCTTGCCCACACACGGAAGCAGGATTTTTTTTTTTCCCTGAAAAAAGACAGGTGGGTGTGGGCAACCTGACAAAATCTAAAAAGCTTCAAACTGCCTCGCACCTCAAAGAAAAAGGAAGCAGGGACCACGATCGGCCATGGGCTCTAATTTAGTTTTAAATCTAAAAAGTTTGTGAGCAAGCCGCCATCAGAACCCAGGAATCAAGGAGAGCTGCCGCTAGGGATGGTCTTTGAGTAAGATGTTATTCTGACTCGGAAAGCCACCTGGGGATGGCGTTGCTTTGAGGGTCCTGAAGGCTGCTCCAAGTTCTCGCCCCTCCCGCCGCCACCACAGGACTGCCCAGGGCTGCTCTAGCCCTCTCGGCTTGGTAGATCTGTCCAGGGAAGGCTTGGTGGGAGGTTGTCGGAGGCCTGGGACTCCTGTTCATGTTTGGGGTGAAGTGGGAGTTTGTGGGGGGCATCCTTGTAGGGAGGATACTGTTCTCCTAGGGAAAAAGGCAGAGGTAGAGATTATATCCCTGCAGCGTCCCTTCACCTCTCCAATCCTCACTGCTTGGAGCCTGCAAATCTTTGATTTTCCCCACATCAACATTATTACCCCCATTTATTAAGGGAAACATTTAAAATGCAGCCCATGGAGAGGCAGCAGCTGCCCCCCAGCGCCGGACCCTTCCTTCTTTCCTTTCATCCCCTTCTGGCTCTCTCTGGGCTCACGGGGAGCAGCCAGCCTGTGGGGAGAGGGCGGTGGGTGGGGGTGGGATGGGGGTCGGGGATGATCCCTTTCTGAGAGAATTGGGTAAACATGGCGACCGCGGCGCCCATTTGCACACGCTACACAAATGCATCGCATTCCCGGTTGTTTGCAGAAAATTTACAGCTGAGTAATAAAAGTTTACGATCGACTCACAAGTTGGATTGGCCACAAGAAGTCATGTGGATTCCATCCATGAACGTGAACTTTTTATTGTGGTTTGTCCGTTCGGAGCGCTCCGCAGAACAGTCCTCCCTGTAAGAGCCTAACCATTGCCAGGGAAACCTGCACTGGGCGCTCCCTTCATTATCAGTTTTTTTAAATTATTATTATTAATCTGATTAAGAATTATTTTCCCCCCACTTAATTTTTTTTCCTCCCAGGTGGAGTTGCCGGAAGCTGGGGCAGCTGGGGAGGGTGGGGATGGGAGGGGAGAGGCAGGAGTTGAGGGCATCTCTCTCTCTCCACCCGGCCCTCTGGCCCCCAAGGGGCAGGAGGATGGGGAGCAGGAGTTGAGATGGGGTGCTATAGATGCCTCCACCCTCCCCTCTCCCAGGATCTCTTTCCTGCCCCCTTCCTGCAACTCTCTTTAATTTTATTTGGCTTTTTGGGGAGCAGGACTATTCTTTTTTTATTTTTAAATTTATATAAAGTATACATGTGTATGTGGAGCTGAACAGGCTCGGCAGCGGCACAGAATGAGGCAAGACGAGAAAGACAGAGAGTGGGAGAGAGGCAGAGAGAGAGGGAGAGAGGGAGAGTGACAGCAGCGCCCGGTAAGTGTTTCCTTATTGGTTCAAATATGTAACTAATGGTCCGTAGCTGGGTGGCGGTTTCAAGATCTGGACGGCAGCGGCTGGTCTCGGTTAGAGAGGCGAGGGGGCTGGCAAGAGGGTGGGCGCGTGGGTAACTGTGGGGAGAGAAAAGGGAGAAGATGGGGTTAACTGGAATACCGGTGGCTGGGAGGGGGCAGATGCGTCGTCCCGATGTCGCCGTGCGCCGAGCTGGGCGGCTGGGCCGGAGGCCCGAGGGCTTCGCCGAGGGGCGCCAGCCGGGTGCAGGGCGCAGGCCTCTGCCCGACGCCCGCCACGCCTGTACCTGTGCATCAGAGACGCCCACCGTGGCCATGGGGCTGGGGCTGAGGGTCTGGAAGCTCAGACTCCAGAGCTGGAGGGAGAACCTGTAGGCTGTGCCCATTGCCCCCCGAGCAACGTCAGTCCCCCAACCCGCAAACAAACTTTCCGCGCCCCCTCCCCGTCCGGCGGCCCCCGCCCTCCCGGGGCGAGCGGCCCCGAGCTCACACATGCGCAGTGCGGGCCGGGGCGCCGGGAGCAGGAAGCCGGGCGGCGCGGCGGGCGGCGGGGCTGTTAATTGGCAATTAGGGGGGAGGCTGGTGGCTGGTGCGCGTCAGCGGAGGGGAGAGCGTCTGCCCACCCCCTGCGCCCGCCTCCGCCCGGGCGGTGGAGGGGTGGGAGGCGCCCTGCACTGCGGCGGAGGGTGGGGGTGGGGGACGCAATACTCAAAAGCCATCTTGTGCTCGGAGGAAGGAGGCCTGTCGCTTTCCCTTCCCCCGGCCGGCGCCCTCCACCCCCAGCCGCGGCCCTTGCACCGGGGTGCCCCCCGGGCCGCCTCGCTCGGGGCGGGCGGGCGGCTGGCGCGCGGAGGCCCGAGCCCGGCCGGGGCGGGGCGGCCGGGGGAGGCCCGTGCGCTCGGGACCTCCTAATAACGCGTGCTCATGGCGTGTGGTGTGGACTTAACCTGACACATATGGTTTCATAACACAGTGGCTTAATTTCTTCCAAATGTGCGTGGCCCCGAATGCGCCGCGGCTTGATGAACGACCGCGCCCCGCTCGGCCGGAGTTGGGGTTCTCGGGGAGCCGCGCACCGAGCAGACGCGGGGGCCGGCGGCGCGGGGAGGGCGCGGGGCCTCCTGCCCGGGCCGGGGGGAGAGAACACGTTTCTATCAAATTGTTAAAAATACAGACCGACTGCGCTCACATCAAATCCCCGGGGCCGGGCCGACGCGAATCCCCTCCCCTCCCCCACAGCCCCTTCCCTGCCTCTCTGGCCCCCCCAAAATTCCCCTTTCGCAGTCGACATAAAGGCCTCTGAGGTATTCTCCCGAGGGAAGAAATGGCATTTTCTCTCCCCCTTCCCAGTCCCCCCCACCCAGGACTGGTGTGTTCGCAGAGGCGTCTGCCGAGGGGCTAATTTCGCGTTCCTTGTTTACGATCGAGAAAAACGCTCGACTCTCCCCAAATGGGCCGAGCCGCCGCCCGCTCCGGCTGCCGCGGCTCCCGGCTCGGCTCGGGCGGCCGCCGCCCGGCTGCGGGACCTGGAAGGGCACGGGGAGGCCGGTGGGACGGTGGAGGGGCCCTGGGGGCCCGAAAACCCGAGCCTTTCTCTTGGAGTATTGTGGGAACCGCCGACCGGTGAGGCCTCTATTTCTCTTTCGTCTGTATTTTGCCCTTCCCCGTCCTGCGGATGGCCGCACTGACGTGGGGGTGGGGGGCATAAGACTCCTTTGTTCGTCCCCAAAAGAAGCCGGGTATCCGGAGAAGGCCCTTCAGGCCAGTGGAGATTCACCTGGGGTAATAGAGGGCCCCCTCCCATCGGAGGGGCGGGCCTGGGCGAGGCAGGGGTATTTCTCCAGGCCTATCTAGCTGAACCTACTAACAGATATCAGGGTGCTAGGGTGCAAGGTAGACGGGCTAAGAGCACCATCCAGAGGTGTCTTTATATATCTTTATTGATTTTCTGTCCCTTCCTAGGTAGGGTCCTGCAGGCCCCCACCTTACCCCCTGCCCTTCACCCTAGAGCCCTCCTTCTGAGACCTTGGTGTGCAGTGTGCAGCAGCCAGTGGCCCTGGTTTTCCTGTCTGGCCAGCGGATACACCAGATCCCAACACTAGCCCTCAGCTTCCGTTACTTTCACTTTTCTTCCTGATCTTTCTCTGGAGCTCAGATGGAAGCACAGGAGGGGCGGCTGGTGGCAACCCTTAGGATCCTTGCAGGCCAGATTCTCTGTGGATAAGGTCCTCACTGCAAGAGAGCTCTCCTGTGATTATCTAATAATAGCCAGGGGTGGCTGAGAATAGAATCTGGCTCAAGGACTCTGCACACCAAGGAGCTGGGGCTGGGCAGAGAGACTGATCTGTAGATCAGGGCCTGGTAACTTTCCTCAGAGCCCAGGAGGCCCGTTTCCCACTCTGAGCCCACTCTTTGGGCACCCTCAGGCCTGCCCCTTCTGAGGCTTTGTCAGCGCTGCCACCCGCAGTATTTCACACACTGGTTTCCAGCTAAGGAGAAATGGGCAGAGCTAGCCCTTTCTCTCCTTGGTCTGTCTGTGGTGAGCCCCACGAAGAATGCGACCTTGTTTGGCGAGGGCGACCTTGTTGGCTTGGCTGTTGTGTTTTGAAACCAAGCATGGTAGTTTTATACAGTTTTATATAGAGGCTTAAATGTACATGCTCAGACATATGCACGAATATATACAGATTCATGTTTCCTCGGTGGTTAATTGAATATTATCATGCCTATATTCACTCAAACTCTGTTTTATGTGCGTGCAAAATTTTGTTGGCTCTCACTCGATGAGAGTGGGCTTATGGAAGCACCTGGTGCCCCAAAGAGGCTGTATGCGCTGCTCGGCTGGAAATGTGTGCGCGGTGGAATCGGAGTATGCGGGTTCCCATAACCAACGGATGCCACGAGAGAGATTTCTCAGATCTTACTGCTTTTGCTGCCCAGGCAGCTGGGCCGGGGAAATACTAAATGCCTCCTGCTTTCCCTCCTCTCACCTCCCTACAGCCCTCCCTCACTTACTGACCATCTTACAAGGGGAGCCCTATGGTCTTGAAAGCCATGCCTGCCGGCTCTTCTACGGTATCTCTCAGCCTGTGCACACTTCTGAGCAGGCAGGGCTGGCTCTGGTGCTGGAAGCACCACTGAGAGGCAAAGGGATTGGAGTGGTTAATAAGGTAGCCTGGGGCAGCAGTGTGGGGTTGCTGCTTGCCAGGGTGCTTGGAGAGGGTGGTGGAGAAGGCAAGCCAAGGGGTTCGGGGGCTGTGAACATCTCTCCCGCCCTCTGCTTGTCTTGGCTGCTCGCCCCCCCACCCCAGATTTGCCTGTATCTGTAGGAGCCTCCTAAGGCCCCCCAAACATCCAGATCTTGTTACTGATGAATCTTCATTTTAATCCTGTCTGCTCTCTGAACCAGGGCAAAGCAAGGACAGGGGAGAAGGCTGAAAGAGGGAGGCCTTTCAGGAGCCAGAGCTGGACCCTGCTGCTTGTGGGCCTGGAGCATTCAGTGTGGGCAGCTACTAAGAATGAACTGGGCCTCCTTTTCCAGTCTTTCACGATTCCAGGGCCAGGGAAAGACAAGAACAGAAGGGAGATATAAATGTCAGTGGAAACCCCTATGAAAGAAAGCAAGGACAGAAGCAGGGCCGGAGGGGGTTTCAGCCTCTGCCAGGGCTTTAGGTTCCTCCCAGGAGTCTCATGTCCAGGCAGGCTGCGCCTGGAGGTCCCGCAGCTTTGGTCTACCTTCTTTCCACTCTCAGCTGCAGGCTTTGGGGCCTCCGGCCACCTGGAGTGCTGGGGTGACACACCCCAGGAAGTGCCCCTCGCCCAGCCCACGGCCTCTGCCACGGCGCTGCAGTCGCCCCTGTTTATTGTGTCTGTGAGTTGTTTACTTGTTTTGTCTGCTGCCACCCTGCGTCAGAAACCCGCCAAGCCAGCGAATTCGCCCTGGAGAACAAAGTACAGCGCTATCCCCAACTCCCTCCCCTTTCCAGCACCCCACCCCAACGCCCCTCATTCTCCCTTTCAGAGGGAGGAAGCAGAAACAGTCCTAAAACTGGGCAGCTGTTTATAGGGTCAGGGATTACTGGGACACCATAAACCTCTGGGTGTCCTGGTGGGCCGACTCAGCGCAGCTCTTTTGCCTCTGGCGTTTCTTCCTCCCCCCAGCCACTTGGGTAAGGGGGCCACAGTCAGTCAAGCCCCACCCCACCCCACTCCTCCATTCCTTTCTGCAGGAGTTTCCCTGAGATACAGGTTGTTGATTTTAAATCAGAGTGATGTTGGCAGATTCATAAAGCTAAATAAAGCATATCGCTCTTCCCCTCCTTTGCTCTCATCAGCCCCCCAAAATAGCAGTGAATTTAAGCAAATCCTACAAAATTAAATTGCCCCTTCACTAAAGATCCCATAAATCTCCAATCCCGCCAGGTGTAGAGTCAGAGAGGCTGCTGTTGCCTTTAATTTTGCTCCTGGCTATCAAATCTAAAAGAGTATCATCGAAGTAAGTAATATTCTTGTTTCTGAAATTAACTCCCCCCTCCCTCTCTCTCTCCCTCTCCTCACCGGCACAGATTAAATGGTTTTTTCAGATCTGCAAACAATAAAGGATAAAATTATTTATAGGGAAATGAGGACTATGTTTCATTGTTGGCTTAGTGTTCCAGAACATAATAACATTTTATTTTCAAACAGGAGAAGTTAGACCAGGGGAAGAAGAGGAGGAGAGGGGAAAAAAGTGAGGGGAAAAAAGCGGGGGAGCCGGGTACACATGCACAAAATTCCTGCTGTACATAATTTTTATGACATTTACGATTTCCGTATGACAACTCACTGTGACGTCATAAATGCCAGGTTCTTGAATTTTACAATTCTCATAAACCGCCAAAACAGATCGGAGCAAAGCTGGATGTTGCGGCATAAGAGAAGCCAGGAGATTGGGATCCTTTGGCCTAATACACAGCAGCACGCCCCTGCTGCCCCTCCTTCCTGCCTGACACCCTCTCGAGGCCCTAAGATATCCTGAATATTCAGGATTTTACTTTTTCTTCTTGGGTCAGGCAGGGCCACTTGCTTTGCTCTCCTGAAATGTCCCTGGGCATCTGTGCTCGCACCCCATTCCAGTGGGGCTGAGTCTCCCAGCCTCATAAGCCCCCTCTCAGCTGTTCAGTTCGGGATAAGGGTGGGAGGCCTCAGGGCCAGGCCCCCAAAAGCCAGAAATGATTTTTTCCAGATGGAGCCGGAAGGGGGCTCAGGACTGAGTGTGATGGGACCTGTTTTACTTTCTAAACTTCAGCCGGAGGAGTGAGTTGAGAAGCCAGACAAATGCCACTGCCAGGGTTTGTATCTGCTGATGGCAGCAGCGGTCAGCAAGTGGGGTGCCAATAAAGAAAGGTGGAAAGGAGTCCAGAAAACAAGACAGGGAGGGAGGAAACGCGGCAGGAGTGAGTGGGGCCCCTCCACTGAATCCCAGTGCAGCGAAAGCAGCTCAGGCAGTTCCAACCTTTCTTAGCACAAAAGAGGAGCCACCAGCACAGGCCTCGAGGTGTTTGGGCAGTTCACAGCAGCTTGACTCGCCCCACCTGGCCCCTTCCCCTCTCCCCGCTGGCCCGAGCTCCCTTAGCTGACTAGCCCGGGCTCTGTCCCCAGAATATCAGCACCCACAAATGGGACCTATTTCCAGGTTGGGTGTGTCAAATTTCACTTTTCTCCAAGTGTGTTCAAGCCTGAACTTTGAAAGGAGAAGCATTCCTTTTCAGAATGCAGTGTGCACATGGTGGGGGTAGGAGCCCAGAAAACTCTCCCTACCATCTCTGTGAGAAGACAGGAGCCCCTTGGGTGAGTCACGCTTTGGTGTCCCCTTGCAGACCAGTCCCCGTTCAGGTTCTCTGGCAGACTTCTGAAGCTCACTTTGCAGTCCTTTTATTCCGGGTTCCACGGAGATCAAAGGAGCTTGTACATAAAACACCAGGCATTTGGAGTAGGATTTATTTTTTAATTTTAAAATAAAAGTCTAATCATATGCCAGTGGGGCCAGCTGAACAGTCACTCAGAACTGCAAAGCCTTAACCAAATAGTTCAACTGTGAGGTGAGCTGAGCAATCATTGAAACGGCTTTCTCTGTAAGAGGGATTTCAGCCCTCACCCAGTGGCACAAAAGGGGCTGGCGGGGGCCACCGGCAGCCGTCTTCAGGTCGCTGGAAAGTGAGGATTAGGAGTGGTGGAGGGGTAGGGTCCCAGAGCCGCAGTGCATCCAGGCAGCCCAGCGCCCAGGCCAAGGCAGTGCAGAGTCCCGCGGCTGCAGGGCTGGGGTCCCCAGGCACCAAGCTGGAGTTGGTAGCGCAGGCAGCCAGGAATGGCGTGCGTGAATGAGTCCCAAACGTTCTTGGAGATTTGGGGGATCTAGGGAAAAAGGAAACCTGAAGAACACAAACTAAGGAGGATCTTTGGAAAAGATTGCCCCCTATAAAAATCCCACATCTCATTCTGTGTTCATTTCAGATGTCCCTCTCTAAGAATGAATATGTCTCCCGGAGCAGAGCGGGAAGCAGAGGCCTGTGAACCTCTGAGGGTGGGGGTCCAGCCCCACCCACCCGCCCCTTCCCTCAGTTCAGGACCACTGGGGCCCCAACCTCTCCCTGGCCTAGAGCGGGCAGGGCTGGAGCAGGAACACTTAACACGCATACCCTGCGAAGCCCCTAGTGCCCAGCACCCTTAGCCGTGGGTCCTTCAGGCCAGTGGCTGCACCCCACTCTGGCCCAAGGCGCCAGCAGTAAATTCCACTCCTATAATTAGTGCTCATGGAAAGCATGTGTTTGGAATTGGAGGGGAAAGACCAGAGCATCAAGTGGCATCTTTCCCCCTTTATTCCTCTTCTGTGTTTTTAAATTCTGTTTTTGAACGCACTAATTACAAGCCCAAAAGTGAAAATCTGCTCTTGACACCAAACCCCCTCTGAATGGCTGATTTGGAAGGCAGGCCGAGGGGCCAGAGCAGAGCGAGACCTGCCGGCCTGCTGAGGGGAGCTTTCTGGTTGCTCCAGGCTTGTTTTATAGAAACAAAGAATGAATTCGCTCCCTCCTTCCCAAGACTTGTGCATATTTACAGAGCTCAACTGCAGTTTTAATAAAACATCTGTTCTTGCTTCTGCTGATGAGTTTCCATAATTGTTTTCAGACAAATTTAACAGGAAAATATAAATATATTTAGAAAAATTCTATCCCCAGCTCTCCCCCATAGACAGCCATTCTTTTGCCAAAATAATAAAATTTACATGAAATGGGAAAAGGAAAATATAATCAATCCAAGGGAGGAAAGATCGGGCTAATCTGACCTGCTCTCCCCCCGTGGAGCGAATCCTTCCAGCAAATTTCAGTTGCATAATTAAAGATCTGACTGAAAGAAGGGGGCTTCTTTCCTCAGGAATGGAAGGTGATGGAGGAGACTATATTGGAAATTAATTTTGCATAGTCTTTAAAGCAGTGGGGGAATTTATTTGTATCTGTGCCTCCCCTTCTCTTCCCCCTTCTGGCATTTCTGCCTTTTCCCCCCAGCAGCTGGTTTCTGTTCATTATAAATCGGCGAGACCTTTCAGTCTCTGCCCTCTGTTTAGGGACGTAATAAAACACTTAACTTTCAGGGCCTGAGACTTACTTTCTGTTCCTCAGGTCACCCACCCCCAAGCCTACCACTTTTAGGCCCCAAAAGAGAAGCACCCTAACTTTGGGGTCTCTTTTCACTCCAGATATGGTTGAGAAGGGAACTCAGGCAACCTTTCTGGGGGGCTGCAGCACGTTTCCCTAGAAGCCCCTTCTTTCTTTCAAGGCCCCTCCCTCCTCCCCACCCACCCATAAAAGAGATTTTTAAATACATAGAAAATCAACACTCATTGAAAGCAAAACCTCATTAAGACATCCTATCTTCCATCATTCAATTTGTTGTACATTGCAACAATTTAATATCTTGAAGGAAATATCACTGACATGATTTATCTCTCCAGTAATCTCCCTCTGAAGTTGGGGGGGGTTCCCTCTTTCTTCAGGCCTCTTCTGCTTGTTACATCGCTACCCAGAGGGCAGAGAGGAGGCTGGGAACTCCGAGAAAGGCTACTGTGTCCAGGGGTGCGCTGACTCCACTCTAGCCCAGCCCCAGGGTACTCCCCCTGCCCTGTCCTCTCTCCCCCTACCTCTGGCCCTCCAGGGAAACTGGAGCCCCAGCCAGCTGTTGGGAACCTCTGCCCAGGCATGCCACAAATTCAAGAACAGCTGGATTCCAAAGCAAAAAGTAACTCGCATTTGTGTCCATGTGTACCTGCCCTGTCACCCCAAAATGAAATAACTTCTCTTAAAATTTCTTTCTTAATATAAGCACCCTTCTCTACCTTTTCACGTACGTTTATCTCCTAGGAAAGAAGGAAGTGTAGTCCAAAGGAGGAATCTTTCTAATTACAGGATCTTCTCCCCTACCATTCTAAATGCCAGTTTCCCTCCTTACTGAAGAATGGGGGTTGGATTTTTTTTTTAAGCCAACACAAATTGTCTGGCAGGAAGCCTCTTCAACCCCCTAACGAGGTTCATGTATTAACTAACATGTTGTCTGCACCAGCTCCTACACGCTGTCTGCTTTTGGGTTCGAAACTTTATTTTTCCCCCCTAGCGACACTCCAGGGAAACCTTAACGTTACAGAAGATGAATAAACGAGTTTTTTTTCCCAGCGTCGTCCCGTTTATGGCTTTATTGCTACCCATTGATTACTCCGCTTTGTTACACAGAAGGAAAAGATCATAAAATCCGGAGACATCCGGGTTCTTGTTATAGTCAGTCCCCCCCAAAAGTGAGGGGAAAAGATAAGCTTTCACTGCTCCCTGCACACACTCCAGCACCCCCTCTTCGTCAGCTCAAAGCATTTCCAGCCTGTGTCTCGATATCAAATTAAGTTTGGATTAATCAGGGGGAAACCCCCATCAGCACACCTTCCGCTGTTTCAGTTCGCTGCTGCAGCTCCCTCTGAAATCTCAGACCCAGCTGCCTTTCTCTGACCATCTCTTCCCTTTTCTTAGCTCCAAGATGGGAAAAAATGGGGAGAGAGCCTGTTGAGAGCCCAGGGGTGTCTGGCACTTGGGCAAGAGGTCCCGGGAAACCTTTGCTAGTATCTTCAAGCCTCAGAACCTAGGTCTGGGGGGCGGCTCCCCTGGCAAGCGGTGCATCCGGAGGGGGCAGGGGCTTCTGATCTGTGGAGGGGCTTGAGCCTCAGGAAACTAACTGTTCATCAGAGCCCCACCAACCTTCTCTTTCTGGTTGGATCTTATGTGAATTACCCCACCATCCCTGGCTGGCTCCAAATCGTAAATTCTCACCAACATAAACAGGAGTTGATGTCTCTAGAAAGACTGTCTCGGAGTTTTCTTCCTCCCTCCCTCTCTCTCTCTCTCTCTTTTTTACTTCTTTTTCTCCTTTTCCCATTGTATCTTTATACATTCTTTCAGGCAAAAAATGCAGCAAGAGTTTCCCCCAAAAGGGGGTCCTGAGGAGGAGGCAGAAGGGGGCTAGCAGGCAGAGGGGAGCAGATGCCTCTTCCCTTCGCCCATATCAGCTCAGCCACTGTGCCCTGCGGTCTCACCCCACCCCGTAAGCTCCCCACGTCCCCTCTACACCCGACCCTCAGCCACACTCTCCTCCCTGTGGGACTCATGGTTTATAGAATTTCTCTCTCCTTTTGATTTTTTAAATAATTGGGGAAAATATATCGATTTAGTGATGGGCACTCACTCCATGAAGTGTCAAGCAGGATTTCTTGTAGGATTTCTGAGAATCCCCCTGGAGCTGGGAAGGAGCTCCTCCCATGAAGAATCAGGATGTAATTTTAGAAGGGGGTAGATATAAAAGATGAAATCAGATTGAAAATACAGGACTCCACCGGCCCAGGCTCTGGCCACAGCAGAGCAAAGTTAGCTGGAGCCGAGAGATTTCCTGGGAGTAGTCTCCTTCCTTGGGCCCCAGGCCCGGCTCGTGGATGTGCACCCCCTCCTGTACCCCAAAAAAGTTCTCTTACATAAATATTTTCAAAAAAGAAATCCAAGTCTTACTTTCAAATCACACACTTAGTCTCAACTAGGGAATCAACAGAAGCAGAAGCGATTTTTTTCCCCCTTCTTGACATCTGGCTTGCGATTGGCTGGAAGGGGGTCAGCTGACTTTGTCATTTTGTCTGTCCTGGATTGGAGCCGTCCCTATAACCATCTAGTTCCGAGTACAAACTGGAGACAGAAATAAATATTAAAGAAATCATAGCCCGACCAGGTAAAGGCAAAGGGATGAATTCCTACTTCACTAACCCTTCCTTATCTTGCCACCTCGCCGGGGGCCAGGACGTCCTCCCCAACGTCGCCCTCAATTCCACCGCCTATGATCCAGTGAGGCATTTCTCGACCTATGGAGCAGCCGTTGCCCAGAACCGGATCTACTCGACTCCCTTTTATTCGCCACAGGAGAATGTCGTGTTCAGTTCCAGCCGGGGGCCGTATGACTATGGATCTAATTCCTTTTACCAGGAGAAAGACATGCTCTCAAACTGCAGACAAAACACCTTAGGACATAACACACAGACCTCAATCGCTCAGGATTTTAGTTCTGAGCAGGGCAGGACTGCGCCCCAGGACCAGAAAGCCAGTATCCAGATTTACCCCTGGATGCAGCGAATGAATTCGCACAGTGGTGAGTTTTACAGCTCCGAGATATAAATTAAATAAACTGAACTGGCTTTATGACCGGCTTCCCTAGAAGAACGGGCGGAGAGAGTTTTTTATGGCCCCATAAAAACAATCACGCTCGTCTCCTCGCCGACGCCGAGACAGGGCCCCCTCTTCTGCCCCCTCTGCCTGCCTCCCGCGCTGGCTCGCAGGGGCCAGGCCCCCTCGGCCCCTGAACGGATTGGAGGGCTCCCGGGCGAGCTGAGGGGGCAGGAACAGGGCAGGGGATGAGGGGAGGGGGCAGAGGGTGGGGGAGCCCCCCAAAGTCGAGTTAGACTGAGGAGAAGGGGGGAGGAGAAGACAGAGAAGTGGGGGAGAAGTTTCCAAGGAGCCAGGGTGCTTGGGGGATGGGGGAGCCCAGTCCTTGAGAAATGGGACCCATACCCCTAGCACTGAAGATTTTTCAAAAATCAGCTTTAGGCTGGTAGCCTCTGCCTTGTTTTTGCCCCGCCCCCCCCCACCTTTCTTTGGGACACACGTCTCCCACCCTGTGGGAGGACTGGATGAAGTTGGGGGCCCTAGGCTGTACCCCAGTGGGGGTGGGGCAGGGCAAAAAGCAGAAGGCTGGAGCCTCGCGGGGGCCCCGAGAGCTGCGGGCCAAGTTGGGAGGGTCTAGGCTTTGCTGGGGAAGCGGTCTGCGGGGGACGCCTTGCTGATTGTTTTTAGTGTGTTTTGTGCCCGGATCTCTAGGGGTCGGCTACGGAGCGGACCGGAGGCGCGGCCGCCAGATCTACTCGCGGTACCAGACCCTGGAACTGGAGAAGGAATTTCACTTCAACCGCTACCTAACGCGGCGCCGGCGCATCGAGATCGCCAACGCGCTCTGCCTGACTGAGCGGCAGATCAAGATCTGGTTCCAGAACCGCCGGATGAAGTGGAAAAAAGAGTCTAACCTCACGTCCACGCTCTCCGGGGGCGGCGGAGGGGCCGCCGCCGACAGCCTGGGCGGAAAAGAGGAGAAGCGAGAAGAGACAGAGGAGGAGAAGCAGAAAGAGTGACCAGGACTCTCCTGGCCTCTCCTCTCCCCCCTCCCTTCTCCCTCGCTCACCCCAACTCGCCCCTAATCACACACTCTGTATTTATCACTGGCACAATTGATGTGTTTGGACTCCCTAGACAAAATTAGGGACTCAAACCTGGACCTGAAAGTCAGCTGGACCCCCCTCCCTCACCGCACAACTCTCGCCCGCGCCGCCTCCGCCCTGCTCCCTCGCTAGCTCCCTCTCGGCTCGTGTGCAGGCCCCTTCCCCCGCCCAGGCCTGGGGCGAGTCCCCGAACCTGCTTCACCTCGCAGATTTGCTTCCCAGTGAGGACCTGGCCGCCCCCCACTCCCTTGACGCCCCCGCCCCCGCCGCCCGAGCCGGCTCACGGGCCTGGGGCCTCCGCCCCGGGCCTCAGGGCCCGGCCTGGCAGCTTGGGAGAGCGGGAGGCCGGGGGAGGGCGAGCCTCGGCCCCACAGCCACCCCCAGGGCCTCCCCGCAGCCCCTGCCCGGCCCCCCTGCCCCGGCAAATGCCCAGCCCAGGCGAAGTGTATTCAAAGATTCCTGGGGGTCATTATGGCATATTACAAACTGTGACCGTTTCTGTGTGAATATTTTTAGCTGTATTTGTGATCTCTGTATTTATATTTATGTTTAGCACCCTCAGTGTTCCAATCTCATTTTAAAAAAAGGGGAAAAAAGAGGGAAAATCACAAAAAGAGAGAAAAAAGTGAATGACGTTTGTTTAGCCAGTAGGAGAAAATAAATAAATCCCCTCGTGTTACCCTCCTGTATAAATCCGATATCTGGATCCGTTCTCGAATATTTAATAAAACTGATATTATTTTTAAAAGTTTATATCCGCATTTTTTTTCCTTCGCTCGCCCGCCGGCTTGGAGCAGTCTCCAAGCGCTCCCGCGCCTGCCCGCCGCCTGCGAGCCCCCAGCCCTCCGCACTCGCCTTCCCCAGGAGCCGGGCGCCGAGCCCCGGCCTCCGGGTTCTCCTGGCGACCGTGCTGGGGGCTGGGAGGTCTCTCTGGGCTCCCTATGCCGAGCAACACACACCCCGCAAAAAAAAAAAAAAAAAAAAAAAAAAAGGAAAAGGAAAAGGAAAAAAAAGCCGCTAAGGATTTCGTTGGGGGCGGGGGAAACGCGGGTGATTTGGGTTGAGCTCCAAGCTCTACACAGGCCTTTCTTCCTGCCTGTGATAGCCTGGGGTCCTCGGCATCTGAACCCCAAGCTGCAAACACCGGAAAAGAAGCACCATCCGCGCACCAGGCCTGCCCCCCCTCCCGGGAGCGCGGGGAGGGGACGCGGCGCTAGCAAGCCCCCCGGCCCGGGCCAGGCCGGCTGTTGCGAAACGAAACGTGGCGGAGGCGGAGAGCAGAGAGGAACCAGAAGACCGCCGGATTGGAGTCCTCCGGCAGGGACTGAACGATTCAAGGACATCTCAAAAAAGAAACCGTGGAAACTGAGCTTTTGCCTGCGCTGGGACTCCTGACGTGGCCGGGATAAAATTCCTGCTTCCTTACAGCCCCAGCTTGTCCGGTTTCTTCCTTGTTCTCCAGCCTGGTGAGGGGCGCGGGAGAACCCTAATCGTTTCCCAGCCTCCTCTTTTCCAGCCTTCTCACCCCAAGCCCAGCCAGAGAAGCCTGGGCCTAGGAAAGAGAGGGTGACAGGATGTGTAGGGGGTCTCCCAGAGGGGAAAAAATCCGCCAGAGTTTTCCACACTCTCCTGATCCCTCCAGCGCCCCCTCTAGCACCTCCATCGGTGGGGAGGGGGCTTCTTTTGGCAGAGCCAGAGATTTCTTGGGGAGAAGCAAGCGGGAAAGTGAGATTTGGGGCCAGGAAAGGAAGGGGAAGAGTTGAAGGGCTGCAGAGACCCTAGCCCAGGCGCCCTCCTGCCCACCCCCAGCCATGTTCCCCATGCCTCCAGAGAGCTCAGAAGTTGCTCTCCTGTGAGTCTTCTGCATCCAGGTTCCTGGAGAGTCTCTTCCAGGGGCCTTTTTCCCACAAAGGACACAACAGGCTTTCCCTTTGCTTTGCTCATGTAACATTTGTGTAGGCTTGAATCTTGCCTCTCCATGCCCTCAAGCAGCATCTCTTTGCTATCTAAAATCTCTGACACTGGTACCACATGAGGATCACACACAGGAATGCAGAGGAGTCCTCCAGACCATTGTGTCTGGTTGCACACACACACACACACACACACACACACACACAGAGGAAAATTACACACATACACACATGAAAATTGCCTTACTGTCACTCTGGGGTTCCTGGCATCTTAGCTCCTCACCTCCAGGCCCATCCCAGAGAGTCCCCACTCTTTCAGCCTCATGACCTCTCGGCCTACTTTTGCCCACCCAGGTCTGTCTCCTCTGGGGAATCTTGTCTACCTCTGCAGAGGTGGAGGCCATTTTCCCTTGCTGACAGGCACCTCTGCAGTACTGGGGCCTTGAGGCCTCCAAGATAAGGGACTTCCACCTTTATTTTAGGGAACGGGAGAGAAGCCCCCTTGGTCCTCCAGCCAGGGCAGGGTCTAGAATTCCCTTTCCTTGGCTCTTTTTGAAGTTTGGAAGGCCCTGGCGGTGGGGTAAAAGTGGATACCCATTGAAAAAAGCACTCTGTGCACCTTAAATGGGATCTCATCTTTCCCCAAATTGAAACAGAACTTAGAAGACCAGCTTAGAGGTTTGTTGCAGCAACAATCAGCTTCTCCAAAGGGTAGAAAATCCAGCCACCAGAAGGCAAGCCGGCGCGTTAGGATGCAATTCCCGCAAGTCGGCACCAGGTGTCGCTGTGGGCTCGTTGTCCCGGCTACCCCCCAATTCCAAGAACCTTTTTTTTTTTCTCCCCCTTCCCTCTCTAATCCTTCTCACTCCCTCTCCCCCTTGGTTGGGCTTTGCCAACATATCAAGATGCGTTTCGCCGGCTTCCATCACTAACCTCCCGGAGGTCATCAAGCCAAATTTATGAGTGGCCGTTCGAGTCACGTGACTCTATTTAAGGCTCCCTTATTTGGGAAGAGCGCATAGGATAAAGAAAGAGATATCTCCACCTATAAATTGTGCACTTTGGAGAACAAAAAACCCCTCAACTTCAAAGAGTCACAAATCACCCTTAATCAAAAAGGGTGCAGAAAATTTTTTTTGGGCCCTCCCCGCCATGAGCTCCTACGTAGCCAATTCATTCTATAAGCAGAGCCCCAATATCCCTGCCTATAACATGCAAACTTGTGGGAACTATGGATCGGCCTCAGAGGTGCAGGCATCCAGGTACTGCTACGGCGGATTGGACTTAAGCATCACTTTCCCACCGCCTGCGCCTTCCAACTCTCTCCACGGGGTAGACATGGCTGCCAACCCCCGGGCTCACCCCGACCGCCCCGCCTGCAGCGCCGCGGCCGCTCCGGGACACGCTCTGGGCAGAGACGAAGCGGCTCCTCTGAACCCCGGGATGTACAGTCAGAAGGCGGCTCGCCCGGCGCTGGAGGAGCGAGCTAAGAGCAGTGGGGAGATCAAAGAGGAGCAGGCGCAGACAGGGCAGCCCGCCGGACGCAGCCAGCCACCGGCCCCGCCACAGATTTACCCGTGGATGACCAAACTGCACATGAGCCACGGTAAACTTTAGGACTTCATTTTGCGCGCTCGGGTCCGCCTGGGTTTTATAGGCCATGCGGGGCAAATAAAGAAAAAAAACCTGCGGCCATAAATTTTACGATCCAGGCATCAATGGCTCGTAAAACTGTCCACTAAAAGGCTTAGAGGCTGTGTGCGCCCAAATTTACGACGACATAATTGGATCATAGGAACAAAACGTGTATAAAAGGCAATATTCAATTTTTGGGGGAGAGGGAGGGAGTTAAAAAAATAGAGGGATCTGAAGGGCGAGGCGCGCGGGGCTCGGAGCGGGGTCCCCCCGCGGCTCCGCCCGCCCTCCCCGCCGAGCCCGCTCGGCCGGCGCCCGCGGCTCCGGAGGATCCAGCGACTCGGGAGGGGCGGGAGGGGGGTCCCCGGTGCTCGGATCTCGAGGGTGCTTATTGTTCGGTCCGAGCCTGGGTCTCCCTCTTCCCCCCACCCCCCTCTCAGCCCCTCCGGCTGCGGAGTGAAGGCCACGGTGGAAAGTTTGGTGCCTGGGCGGGCGGAGGCGCCTCTCGGGGCCGGGTGCTCGCCCCTCGCCCTCGGCCGCGCGGGGGCCTGGGGCTGGGGCGGGACGCTGGGGCGCGCACGCTGTTCACCCCTTCCTGGCTTGGGGGATTTATGTTCCAGAGACGGACGGCAAGCGGTCCCGAACCAGTTACACGCGCTACCAGACTCTGGAACTCGAGAAAGAATTCCACTTTAACCGCTACCTCACTCGCCGCAGGCGCATAGAGATCGCCAACAACTTGTGTCTCAACGAGAGACAGATCAAGATCTGGTTCCAGAACCGCAGGATGAAGTGGAAGAAAGATTCCAAAATGAAAAGCAAAGAGGCTCTTTAGAGGCGGCGGGAAGGCCCGCAGAGAGCGCCCCAGCCGGCTTAGGTCCCCCGCGCTTTCCTTTCCGGTTTTCCTCTCTGTATTTCGGGGCGGGGTGGGGGCTGGAGCACTGGCTCCCGGGCCTCACAGACAAAAGCGCTTTTCCTTGGCATCTTGCATCCCCACCAAACCAGGGTCCCCACCGGGCGACCCGCACTTCCCATCTCCCCTCAGCTCAGCTCAGCTCTGCTCAGCTCAGCTGGGCACCCAGGGCCGGCCCGGGGCAAGCTCCGCAGGGCCTCCCCACAGGGCTGTGGCACACCGCAGGCTGGCGCTGCGCAGACCCAGCCTGGGCAGCTGCCCGCTCCAGCTGAGGTGTGCCCGACCTTCATCGCGGCCCCTTGCCAGACCTCCGGCCTCCACTGGTCTTTGTTAGGAGCTAGGCGGGCTAAGAGGCCGAGGCTGGCAAGAGTGAGCGCTTGTGCCTGGCAGAGTCTGTCTCCAGGTTGGGGGGAGCTTCCCGACAGCATCTTCACTTATTAATGATTTGCATATGAAAGGGGGAGATGGCTAAACCTCGGCCTAGGGCCCTGGGGTTTGCTCAGTCCTCCAGCCCGATCCTGCTGCATGCCCTCTCAGGCCCGCAGCCCCAGCTCGCTAGCTAGCTCAACTGTCTGCGCTTCCTGCCACTGGCCCCCCAGCAAGAGGTCCTAGAGGCTCCTTGCTGTCCCATAGTCCCTGTGACTCTTTTGCCCTCTTGCCCCACCGCTGTTGCCCAACTATTTATTGACTCCGGGTTCTTCCTGAAACTATATTTTGTCATATCAAATAAAGACCAAGAGAGAACAGGACTGAAGATGGAGTGGTTCCTGTCTACTTAAGGCGTGTAATGGGGGAAAGTGTCTAAATGTGCTGTGAGGTGGGGGGCATAGCTTTTAAGCTTCTTAAAAAACAGTTTTAGGTCCTTCTAGGGGCAGCAAGAAAGAGGAGGTGGAATTGAGTTTCTGTCTTGATTCTGAGCCCCAAGAAGGTCTTTAGGGAAAGAGGAGGTACCTAGGGCCTCCTATACCGGCTTTTCCCACGCCTGGCTGTCCAAGGCCTTCAGGCCTCTGCAGTGCATTCCTGCCTTGTCCCGGTGTCTCTGAAGCTTCTGGATTTCGGTAGCACCTACTCTATACCAGAGCTGGTGCATAGGGATCAGTGGCTCCGCTGTGCTCAGATTCTGGCCCTTCTTGGCCTCTGAGGAACTTTCCTGGGGTTAGGTGGTCATGAAAGGTCTTAACTAGACATAAGAAGGCCGAGCCCTCGGCCTAGGGGCCCATTTGGCTCCCAAATGGTCTCCCAGAGAGTTGGCACTGTTTGGTAAAGAGGTTTGCCTAAGATGGGGCAAGAAGGGAGCAGGAGAGAAATCTGGTGTATTCCTGCCTGGCAGGAAATGCTCAGACTATGCCCTTTTCTAGTGTTTAGGGCTATGCAGAACAATTAACTGGGCTAAGAGCTGCATAGACCAGTGACAGAGTCACTTCTGTTTACCATCATTTATCTCAGTGTTGGAGATTTCATGTGGAGGGGAGGTGGCCCTTGGGAAGGGGGAAAAGCAGCTAATTCAGGTGGTGCCTTAGGCTGGCTCCTGGGATGGGCTGGGGGAGGAAGCACTTTACTAGAGAAACAAATGTGGGAAAGGTCCATAAAACTTTACTGCATTTCCTCTCCTTCCTCCCACAATGGGGTGATTTCCTGGAGCCAAGCCTAGGCCCCCCACATTGGCAGGGTGGGGGTCTGGAGCTGAGCTTAGGGACTGCTCCAGCAGCCAAGGGGGGGAAGGGAGCAGAGAGGTCTGGGGAGGAGCAGGGGGAATATTTATGATTATCAATGATGATGCTCCTTGGATTTATCATAAGGACTGACTTCACGGGATCTCAGTGCTTAGGCTACCTGTCCATCATTTTTTAGAAGCCTCAAGAGCATTTCCTTGCCCCATGCTTAGCATGTAGGAGGTCTCAGCAAATGTTTATTGAGCTGCACCCGCTACTACCCACACCCTTCCCCTTCACTCTGCGCCCAGGCCAGGTTTGTCACCTATAATGGGTAATGTCTCTACAACTTGCATACAGCCCAGCCCAGCACCAACTCCTTCATTTCTTTCTCTCCCTCTCTTTCTCTCTCTCCCCCTCTCCCTTTCTGAAATAAAATGTGTAATTTTCTTTAGAGAGTTATTTTAATTTTTTCTCCATGCTGAGTAAAACTATTGGGCAGGCAGTGAAGCGTGAAGAGGCACTGGAGTCTCCGGTGGGTAACAGTTAACTAAGAAAGAGGCTGTGTCGCCCGCACTCACCCGCACCAGCCTCCCGGGTCACCCAGGGCCCCGGGGTGGGGGCAGTGTTGGTCAGACCTGCCAGGTAAGATGCACCCGCCCCACAGTGCACCCACTGCTTCCTCCCAGCAGGGTCTGGGCCTCTCCTTCCCTGACAGAACTGAAGGCCTGACTCAGCTGGCCGGGCTTGGGGAGACGCAACGGTGCCTGAAGCCCTCCTGTCACGTCTGCAGGCCCGCGCCCAGGCCAGGCCTCAGCTTCAGCGTGGCTCCAGCTGGCTGACCCAGAGGCCTCCGATCTGCTCCCCTGCTCTAGGGGTGGGGGAGGGAGGCCCAGACCCTTGCCTTCTCCCTGGGCAGAAACTTCTGCTTAGGGTAGCTGACCCACCAGCCAACCTCCTGGAACAATCTCCAACTACCAGGGCTGGCCTTGGCTCTGGGGGAGGAAGTGAAGGGGCCTCTGGGTCCCAAAAGGAGACCTTGGAGCCTGCCTCTCCACTTTGCCCTGGAACCCACCCACTCTTGGCTGCAAGAAAGAAGGGAAGAGGCTTGACTTACCTTCCGGGGGAGTGGGAAGAGGGGACACGGCCCACTCTGAGCCATTAGAGGAGAGAGGAGGAAAAAAATAGGAAGAAAAAATATCAACACGACCTCGGAGGCGACAGGTCCTTATGGAAATAAGTAAGTAAATAAATAAGGATCCACCCTCTCCCCCCTCCCCACCCGGGGAGGGGGTGGGGGTGGGGCAAAGGAGCAGCTCCAAGGCTTTTTAGTGTAACTGAGCGTTAGAGAAATAGGCACAGCTTCTATGTGAATTTAGGAGTTTGAAACTTTTGGAGGTTATTTATGTGAATGGCCCAAAGGCAAGCCCGTGAGTGGCTCTTGGGGGACCACGTGATGTCATTAAACCAAGTTTTATGGTGTAGGGAGAGCTGACAAACCCACAATATATTTACATCATATATAATCTTAACTGTCCAGCCACGCAGCTGCTGGTGAGGTTTAATGCTAGGACAGAGGGCCTGGCAGTTAGAGGGGATTACGGCGCTGGGGATGATGGCAGAGAGGTTACATCTTCGCAAATGAATCCCAGGCGAAAGCTGTAAGTTAAATCTCCCCCACCCCTTCTCCCATTTACCTAAGTCCTTTCCCCCTACTCAAAAGAAGGCAGTTCCCACTCATTAAGGGAGGGAGAAAGGCCTTCCCAGACCTCTCCAGGCTCTGAAGGGAAAAGAGAGGGAGCCGCTGGGAAGTAGGGAGTCTGGGGGGAACTTGTCTCCCCATATCAGGCCTCTCCTCCTTACCCCTCCTCCCCTCTGGCTGTGAACTCACTGGGGTAGGAAGAGGCCTTGGTTCTTTAGAGTTCTGCAAGGTCTTCCTGATCCCCTTTCAGGTGGGAAAAAAGCCAGCGGCAGAGACGTGGCTGTTTGGTGTTTGTAGGAGTGTTCAAACTGCAGGCACACGTGTAAAGTGCCTCTGGGGTCCCCTGATCCAGGCAGGGGCCAGTTCAGTTCTTGGCCAGTGGCCCAGAATCCAGGGAGGGTGGGAAGCTGGGGGAAAGGCCAGCCAGGAAGGAGGGCTTTGTGGCTTTGGACCCACAGGCTGCTGCCTGGACTGGTCCCAGAGCATCCCCTTGCCAGCTACCAGACCTGGGTGGGGTAGCTGTCCCAGTCTCCAAAATCTGGAGCCTTTGTCTGGGGCCAGTGCAGTTTAGCCTCTGGCCGTTGGGTTCTCCCTGGCTTCTGTAGCTCTTGCTTCGGGTAAAACTAGGCCCCTGGAGGCCTAGAGGTTTCCACTGGCTGCAAGTGTGGTGTAAAGGTGTTAGATGGGGGTGGGGTAGAGACAACCGCTGGGAAAAACTCCCGCAGCCCAGAGAAGGGAGTGGTCCCTGGAGGATGAAGCTGACTGGGCCCAGTCTGGGCATTGTACCCTGGTCCTTCCAGGTTTCTAGGGACGAGCAGCAGAGAAGCAAGTGCTCTCCACACCTGGGAGTGCATACCCCACCCCGGGGTGCCAGTCTCCTCCAACCCCCTCCCCCCTGAACAGGGAGAGGTTCCAAAGCAGGGCTGGAGGCCAGGGGGTGCTGGAAAAAGGGGAAGAGCAGAAGAGACAACCTTCAGAAGGGGAGCTGTGCTGGGTGGGGAGGGGTCTGGGCACTCTGTGCAGAGGTGATGTTGAGGGGTGGGAGGGAACACTGTTAGCACTGCCAAGCTGCCTGAGCCCAAGGGACTAAGGGAGGAGTCCAAGCTGAACCCCACTGTGAGGGATGCGGGTGCCGGTGCAGGGGATCCCCTGAGGCCTTCTTTCAGGGCCTCATCTCTCCCCCAACCCCCGCAAGACTTGGCTACCTCCTTTCCCTCTCTCACACCTTCCCTGGGAAGCAGCAGGATCCTAGAGGATTCTCCCTAGTAAAAGTTAACTCTCCTCCCCCTTGACCCGACCTCCTCAACTCTCTCCTTCCCAGCAGTCTGTGATTTTGAGGGTTTCTGGAAACTTTCCCATCCGAGCTTCGGGGAGATGGAGTTTTCTTGGTCTGTTACTTGACTCTCCTCTCCCTTGAGCTTCCCCTAGGACCCTGGTGGAGAGTCTTTAACCAAGAATTTAACCAGAGCCAAAGTCCCACAATGCGGGAGAGACTCTACCCCCTCCCTGATCCTTGGCCAAAGCTCAGTCCCGTCAGCTTTCTCTGTGCAGAGGGCTGGTGTGTTTCAGTCTTTCAGATTTACACAGCGTCTCTCCAGGCATTGGATGACTTCCTCCTTCCCTTTCTCTGTTCCTTATGCTCTAAAGTTCCATTTAAACACCATCTCTTCTTCTTGTAAAGATAAATCCTCCTTCCCTTCAAACCTATTTTTTTTTCCCCTGTTTTGTTCGTTTCACCTGAAAACAAGACAAACACAAAAGGAGTCCGGCTTCTTGATTACCCTCATCTGGCACCCAAATCTGAGCTCTCCCCAAGGGGGGATGGGCAAGAATTCAGGTGCCACAGTGCCCCAGCCAACCCATAAAGCTTTTAATTTTGTTCCTAGTTCTTTAACCCTAGCCTAGGTCAAGCAACCAACCAGGAATGTGCTGAGCAGGGTCACATGGCCCCCACCAGCCAATCATCACAAAAGTGCTGCGTCTCTGTCTGACTCTTCCCCTTCATTCCTCTTTTTCCCTCCTCCCTTCTCAACACCCCCAGGCTCCCGAGAGTCTTCTCAGTCTCAGAGGAAGAGTGATTCTGGGAATATTACAGTTCTCATATTCTGTCCCTAAGCCAGCTTTGAGAGGTGTCTCTGGCTGGTGTCCTCAGTGTCTAAGGAAGTCGTGTGGTGAGAACAGCTTACATTGTACTACATTGAGCTGCAGGTGTGTGGGCACCCCAGAAGTCAGTATTTGCCAGTGTGTTCTGATGTTCTGGGCTTTATAGTGTTGAACTCTAAATTAGGCAAACGTAGATGTGAGTGCCAACCCTGGGCTAAAATTTTGACCAATATTATTTCCGATACACTTACCTTTTAGAAGTTTTTATTCTCTTCTCATCCCCATGAGGTGGATGGGGTGCCTAGGGAATGTGCTCTAGGAGCCATTGGCTTTATCAAATTGCCTCAAGCTTGGTTAGGGAAGGGAGCAAAAGTGGAGATTGCTTTTGAAAGTTTTTGTTACCTCTAGTTTATCAGAAAACTTTGAGTCAGTTAAGAGGATTCTAGAAAAGAGTGGACACAGAGAATCAGAACCCCCTTATCCTCCATATTAATGAGCTGATAGGTTTTTTTAACCCCTTTTCCCTTAGTTTCCTCTAACAAAGAGTCATGGGGTTGGAGGTTAGAGCATACACGAGGAGGCCCTGGATTCAATCCCCAGCACCGAATATATAGATATATGTCTAGATATATGTCTCTCTATATATTATATATGTCTATATAAAATTTACAAATACACATTTATATATTTCATAGGTATAAAAACAATGATAGATCAGGTAATGATCCTGTGTCCTGACCAATCAAAAGACACAGCCACAAAGGTGTGGGTTTTGGTGGTGTATTTATTTGGGTCAGATCAGAAGAAGCAACAGATGAAACTTTTTTCTGCTGAGAGCATCTGGTAGCACAGAGTGTGTCGGGATGACAGAAGTAAGTGCTTGGGCTGGGCCCAGCCAGTCACCTGAGGTCTGAGCCCTCTCTCAGCCACCTCCATGACCAGGGCTTTGTTCCAGGGTTAGTTTTCTGGCAGAGAGTTCCCTTCCCTCTCCCTCTCTTCCTGACCTCCTGCACTCCTTGAGGGCTGTGCCACCCGAACCTCCCTCCTTGGGGACTTACTTTAGCATAGGATGCAGGAGTGGGAGGGGTAGCCAGGTCTGAGCTGGGCTTTGTCAACACTCCCCTGCTTGTTTTCTGGGTAGGGCTGGTTTGGGGACAGTGCTGCTGGCCCGGTAAGAAGGATTAGGAATAGACACCAGAAAGAGGGCAGTTCTACTCAGAAATCACTGAGCCCCCACTTCTTAAGTCACCTTTACCCACACTGCCCCATTTGTCTTTTGTGAGTTAGAATTGAAGCACATACTAATTTTTGCTTAGTGGAGGGTGTGGTAGCCTGGTCTGAGACCAACTCTCTTACCTTGTGTCTACCTGTATGGACTCTCACACTGAGCTTACCAGAACCCCTGTTGAGGGAGGAGAGATGGGCTCTGTCCATACAGTGCACTGGGAAGAGATTCAAAAGTGCCCCCAGCTCCTCAAGTCCACGTAAACTGTCTGTTTCTTTAACTGTCTATAACTGCTTTGAAGCTGTGCGTGAGTGTGAGTGTGTGTGTGTGTGTGTGTGTGTGTGTGTGTGTGTGCGCGTGTTGCTGCGGATGGAACCCAGAGGCTTTCTACCTCCGGGCTATACTCCCAGACCTATTTTGTATTTTATTTGGAAACAGGGTCTCACTAAGTTGCTGAGAGCCTCACTAAGTAGCTGAGGCTGGCTTCGAACCTGTCTCAGCCTCCCAAGCGCGGAGATAAAAGTGTGGGCCACCACACCCAGCTTGGGCTGTTTTTTAAAAAGGAAATGCCCAAACTCCATTGTTCTATTCCTCTGATCCCCCCTCCAGAACAAAAAAATTGCCTCTCAGAGCCTCCTCTGCAGTGGCGGGAGAACTAGAGCCCTGAAGCTCTTATAAGTAAAGAAAGAAAAATCTGGAATCAGGATGCCAAGCCAGGCCTTTGGGGTTAAGAAGTCAATAATTCTAACTTGCCTGTTAGAAGGACAAAGAAAGTCACATCCTTTCCACTCCTCCCCCCTTTTATTGGGTCCTTGTAACCCCTAGTGGTGTGTCTGTTCTGATAAAATCTCCCTGGCTGCTTTGATGGGGCCCCAGGAGCCCAAGGAGTCGCCAGACAGGGTCAGGGCCTAAGAACTGTGGAGATAGCGATCTCTTTGTCCTTGAGCCCTACCGAACCCTGGGATTCATCTCCCTCTCCCATTCCTAAGGCTCAGTGGGGGGCAAAAGGGGGAAAGTGTGTTGTTTGGGCTTGTGTGTGTACAGGTGGGGCCTGAAACAGTTGGAGAGGTTATCCCAGACCTTGTTGGGCCTCAGCTGACCACCCCTTGGATAGGTGAGCACATAGAAGGCCCTGGGCTCGCCGGGGAGCTGTGCGGGCAGAAGGCTTCTTCTCTAGTTCTATCTTGATGTAGCCCTGACTCTGATCAGGAGAACGTGGGCTGTTTCCTAGGGTCCGTTCTTATTGTACCCTAGGTCTCAGAGACACAGAGTAGGCTGGTTCTACCCTCCAGACATCCTAAGTTCTCCCATCCCTTGTCTCTGAACACCAGAAGACCTGAGCATGCAGAGGTCTATGTGTGTACTCAAGTGTGGTTTGAGAGAGGCTAGAAGCCTGGGCTGGACACAACTAACTTGTCAATCCTTCCCTCACACTTCATTCTTCCCACCAGCCCAGGCTGGAAGCATTTGTCTTCTCTCCCCACCCCCACCCCATCCCTGGGCAACTGTTGAGGGTCCTTCCTTCTGTCCCCTCTGAAAAACCCGAACCCTGGAGCAGCCCCAATGGATGGTAGCAGCCAGGATCTAGAGGACCATCTAGACGGCCTGTTGGCCCGGGTTGAATTGTGTCAGGTTGGAGGGCTGTAAGGGAACTAGGAAAGCCAGACTTTTATGGGATTGAATGTCCCCTTTCTGCTGTTCCGGGTTCAAATTCCTCAGAGCTGATTGATTCTTTGCTCAGACATTGTAGAAAAATCTTTTCTAGAAAATACTTTTTTTTTTTAAGCCAGACAAGTTGGTGCACATATGTAATCCTAGTAGATGGGAAGCTGAGACAGGAGGATCATAGGTTTGAGGCCAGCCTCAACAATTCAGCAAGATGCTCAGAAACTCAGTGAGACTTTGTTTCAAAATAAAAATATAATAGAGCTGAGAGTGTAGCTCAGAAGTAGAATGCCCCTAGGTTCAATCCTCAGTATCACAAAAATAAAATAAACGAAGAAATAAATAAATATAAGAAGAGCTTAGGATGTAATTGGAGGTAGAATGCCCCTGGGTTCAACCTTCACTACCAAAAATTAATTAATTAATTAATTAATTAATTAATGTGCTTGGGGTGTAACTCAAAGGTAGAATGCCCATGGGTTCAATCAATCCCCAGTACAGGAAAAAAAAAACTGTTTAAAATATTCAGCTTTCCAAAAATAAAATAAAAACAAAAAGAGTAACAACAAAAACAACAGTCAACTTTCTGGCTGGAAACCCCAGTGTGTGTGTGTTTAGATGTGGGGAGTAAGGTCCCCATTTCAGATTGTGTCCCCCCCCTTGGCTGGAGGCTGGGGGTGGGGGCCAAGGCTTTATTGAGGGTGATTTTCCTGGTGGGAGTAGAGATGGGTCGTAAATGCCGGGAGGAGGCTGTTTTGATCTGGTGACTTCTCAGGAAGTAGCCTGTTTTGCTTTGTAAATCACTCTCCCCACCAAGCCGGCGGGCTACATTGGATTGTACTTCCTCAAGCCCACCTGAGGCCCCTCCTTGTCCCCCTTCCGCAGTAAACCAAAGGAGGAAAATAAAAGGACTTTCAGAGCCCCCTAAAAGCTCTGCTTCCAATAAGAAAAGGGCCAACTGTTGATACCCCCCTAAAGTTTCAGATGTAAAAGTCCTGCAGCCTCGCATCTCAGCTTTCCCAGGCAGACCCTGATCCTCTAACCCCCCAGTCACAAAGACACTAACTTCAAAGGCAAACAGCTTCAGAGCCCGCTGTAGAGCCCCCGAACCCTATGGGCTCTCCTCTCCCCTGGGACTGCCTCCTCCTCCTGACCCCCTTCCCAAGCCCCTTCTTCATAAGTAGGGACTTAAGCACGTAAGAGAGAGCGAGCTCATGGGAACCACAAAAGAGAGGAGATAGTGAGGCATCTAGAGACCTCATCTGTAGAAAGTCTGGAGTCTGAGACTAGGTTTCAGGTAATCAGGGAGAGTGTGTGGGTGGGTGGGGAGCTTACTGCCTTCTCCCATCTCCCTTAACCAAGCTGTCTCCAAATCAAATATATTTTACCCATTTTTATATTTTATTTTATATTTTATTGAGGCTTCATTTTATAATTATAATAAGCCTTCTCCACCCAGAGATGCTCCAACCCCCACCGGTCCTTGCCCCTAATCCCTTCAGCTAGGCAGCAGAAGGAACGAGAAGAGCCCTCTATTTCCCTGAGGTTGGGCTGCCTCGGATCAGGACACTGGGGCCCAGCATTAGGGATCGGATCTGTGGCCAGTGAAATTCCTCTATGTGCAGTAAATGAGGCCATAGATCATATGAGTTCCTGGGGCCCTTTAGTGCTCAGAAGGCTCTAGTGTCCCCTCACACATTTTGGAGAGAAGTCTGCGCTGAGACAGGCCAAACCCACAAGCACCAGAGTATCACCCTGGCTCTTAGGGCACCGTTTAAATACAAGTGTCCCTAAGAGAGCTGAACACTCCTATAGCTGTATATGGATTGCGCTGTGTCTGTATGTGTATATGGATGTGTTTATGGATTGTGCTATGTCTGTATCAATATGTATGTCTAACACTTCTTTCTGCTCCACATTTAAGTGCAGACTTACAGATCTCTAGATATATAGATCCTGAACGTAGTAGTCCTCCGTCGGATTTCTGTGTGCACATTGCCAGTCTTTCTATGTTTGGATTATGTGCTGAGATATACTGGTATAGCTCTTTGTAACCATCTAAATGAATATTTGGGTTTTTTTTTCCTCAGTTGGAAAGAGCTATACATGTTTTGCTCCATCTCTATTTTGAAATTTTTATCTGGATTTATTCAAGGGTCCTAATCTGTAAAATAGCTATATATTGAAGCGTGGATTCGAGAACTGTATAGTCACTGTAGTTTTTCTGCAAATTTAAAATATTTGAAATATGTTTAGAGATAGTTCCATAATGTATATATATATATATATATATATATATATATATGGGCATAAGAGCATAGATATTCCTTTAGAAGGACCTAAACTTACCACATCTTTCTGTCTCCCTCCCTGCCTCTGCCCCTCTGATCTGTAAGGATACCAGGTGAGGTAAATGGGGTGTGGATGAAGACCTTTAGGATGTTTTGCTTACTAAAGCAAGGGATCTTGTCGCTACTGCCAACTGTAACACAACCAAGACCCCAGAAACCCCACGCAGGGTCATGGCCTCCTTTCAGGCAGTCTCCATGACATGAGGTCCCAGTCTACTGTTCCCCAACTTGCAGTACCTCCCAAGACAGCCACGGAAGAGAAGGGCAGAAGAAAGAGGAGAGACCTCCAGGGCAGCTCTTTACGGCTTCCAGGGTTCAAGGCAGGAGAGAGACACACAGTTCTCCTTCCTCCACCCTCTTTCTCCAACCGAGTTTGTGAAATTTGGAGAAAAGGGTGTTAAGTCCCAACTATTTTTGTAGGGTGCCCAAATGATGGCAGGGTCACTGCACAACCCATGGGTGCCCCCTCTCCAGTTGTTCTCGGTGCCCAGAGCCCAATTAAGTGGGCCGCCTTGCTCCCGGCTGCCCGGCTCTTATCAGGGGATTGATGCCTTCGCGGCTCCTGTATATCATTTCCAAGATTTTTTCTGTCCAACTCCTCGGCTCCTTTGGCTTCCGCGGCTTTGACTAATGATTGCTACAGATGCCAACGTCTCCAGAATCCTAATAGCCAAGCAGGCGGACTCTTATTTACCCAGCAACATTGTAGTGGGGGAAGGAACTGGGGGGGGCAGGAATTGGGGTGTGGGAGATCAGGGGGTACAGGAGAAGGTTGTGACCAACTCAAGATTCAATGAACTTCTTCAGTGAGAAAGACAGCCCACCCCCTCCCTCCCCAGAGGGAAAAACATAATCATAAAATACTGCTGCTAGTAACTCATTGCTAGAAAGGATCAAAGAATGAACAGGACGTGGGAGAATAAGCAGAGATGTGTTTATTAGTTGTAAATAAATGAACGATTAAGTGGAATGCCAGCAGTTTGTGGAGGGAGTTTCTCCTCCTGTAACAGAGAAAGGAAAGAGGTCAGCAACCGGGAGAGGACTATCTTCCCCTTCCTCTCCCCATCCTAAATCTACTCCTCGCATAAATTGAAACCCCTTTCCCCCTCTGCCTCACCTTCAGTTCCTGCGGAAGAGGGGGCTCTGGACCCCCCTGGGGCTGCCAGCGTGCGGGCCCTCTGCCTGGGGACTGGAGATCGGGTCCAACGCCTCCTGCGGGCTAGGGGCCTGGGCCAGGATCGCCACCCCTGCGGTCCTGCGGGCGGGCGCTTAGTAGCACAAAGTTTTGGTCGAATTTGTTTCTCCTGGCGCTACTCCCCCGCCAGAGCGGAGCCCAGGTGTTCTGGGGGAGACTCGAGTTCCCCGAGAGCCTGCAGCCGAGCTTCCTCGGATCTTGATGCGCACAACTTTCTAAGACACACTTTATTCGGGTGGAGACCAAAACACACAAACGCTGAGAGCGCAGCACTGAGGCCAGCCGAGAAGCGATGACCCAAACCGGGAGCATTTTTTTTTTCCCTTAGCAGAGAATAATGGAGCACAAAATAATTCAGAAAGGCGAATGGGCAGGAGTACAGCTGCAGAGCCACGGGGCGGTTGCAGACCTGGCCGCGCCTGGCACCTTGGCCAGGCCATTTCGTTGGAGTGTAGGGCGAGGGGCCGCGGACCGGCCCGGCCCGCGCGGTGCGCCGCAGCACCGGCCCGGAGGGCGGGCAGCCTCAGAATTACAGCCCGCAGGAGGACGCGGAAATACAAAAAGGGAGCCCAAAGATTAAAACAGTCGGAGGCAGAGGCGAACTGAAGCGGCCCAAGCGAAAATCAATCACGTAATTAAAACAGGGAGGGGGGATCCGGGCTGGGACCGGGCGGCCCAGGTTCGGGCGCGGTGGGCGAGCGGCTGGGGAGGTGCTCGCCCGCCCGGCTGGAGCGCGGCCGCTGCGGGGAAGTTTCCAACAGATCGCTATTGATTCCTGCTGGACTCCGGAGAGCAGGCTCTGGGCCCTCTCCCAGGCCGGATCCCAAAGCCGCCTCTTCTCCGGGTTCCCCATTTTTATGCGGTTGGGACCCACAGTTGTGGTTGAACGCTGCTCCCCAGATCCTAGGGATGCCACGGATTGGCCTGGCCAAGGCAAGTTTAAGAACCCAGATGGCACCAAGATGCTGCCTCTGAGTTTGCGGGACGGGAGGGAGGGAGGTGGCACCCCAGTTTTCAGGGACTTAACTGTATCTCCTTTGGCTTTGATTCCTCCCAAGCCAGTATTCAAGGCAGGCGTGACTTTGCAATGACTCGGCTCTGTGGGCTAGGCTTGGAGGGAGGTGTGAGGATGGTAAGTCTTTGGGCAGGGAAGGAGAAGGAACAGATCCTTCAAGAGAAAATAAGGCACACGGGAAGCTCTGTTTTATGACTGAAGATATTGTTATTAGTGAGGTTAATAATAATAATAATGTGGTATGTCTGGGGCCGGAGGAGCCTGTGCTCTCCACAGTCCTCTCCCCCAGAGGCTTCTCTGTAGGAACCAGGGGGATTGCCAGCTTGGCTGTGTTTTGAGGGAAATAAAAAATAAAGACCTTTTCTCTCTTCCTCTGTCCTTTCCTCTTCTACTCCTTAAGAACTCCAAAAAAAAAAAAAAAAAAAAGGAACCTTATAAAAATCTCCATCACTTCCCCCACCCCATCTCATCCTTTCTCTCTGTTCTCTCCAGTTCACTAAAATGCACTGTCTTTGGTCTTTGAGCTTTCCGGAGTCACCCTTCTTGTGCAGGAGCAGAGTTCCGGCAGGCCCTTACCCCACCAAGTCCCCAGGAGGAGACCCAGGATCCCCTTGCCTGCTTCACTGAATTTTTCCTCTTTCCTCAAGCTTTTGAGCCTCAGCTTTCTTGCCCTGGGTGCCTGATTTCACAGATTAGGGCATCTTGAGATGCCCTTGCCGCACCCCAAGGGGTTCCTAGGTGCCTTTCATCTCGATTCTGGGATCAGCAGGCCAGGGGGTCCTCTATAAACCACACTGTAAGTAAAGCAGCTTAATTTCTAGATCTTTTCAAGCCACATTTAGGCTTCTTTATAGAAGTAAAAGACCTCCTCCTAACAAGGAAGTTCAGGTTTCAAACCTCTGAGCAAGCTTTCGGCATCCACTTGTCAGGATTTTAACAGCAAACGCATATTTATAAGAAGTAAAGCTTTCGTTAAAAAGAGAAAGGGACCCCAACCCAAGTTTTAAAGGGGATATGATCCAGCAGCCCCTGATGAGAGTGGGGGGTCAGTGAGGCTGGGATGAGCAGAGGGGGGTGGGGAACCCAACCTCTAACTAACAATTTCTCCAGCATAAAAATGAAACATCAAATTCGTTAGCCCAGGGCCTTCATTTTTCCCCTTCCACATTATAACTAGTTATTGAACTCGCTGGAAGATCTAAAGGCCATTTGCGAAGAGACAAATTTGAATGGAGTTTCCCCATCAATAACCCCATGGCAGTGACCTATTGGAACAAGTCAAACACCCGAGGTGAAATGCAGGTCACTCTGTCTAACCAATATTAAAATGCGGCCACTTTTTAAAAAGCCACTTTAAACGAGATTTGAGGAAAATTGAATTCCAAGGAAGGCAGGGCGGGGAGATCCAGAGAGGACCTGGCCTATGGGCTCAGAACAAACAAGAGAAATTCATCTTTAATATTTTAAAGGAGGGGAAATTAACATTCCATGATTGCCTTTCTTTTTTTGAGACTATATAAGCGATTCCAGGAGAAAAAAAAAAAAGGTTGAGTATTTTCTGGTGACACGTCCGGGTTATTAAAATCATTTTAGACCAATTCATTACTTTTACTGACAAGAGATTTAAGAAAAAATCAATTAAGCATTTGCATATTCTTTTGCATACATTAGCCCTGCCTGCTGGCATTAGAAAGGGACAAAACATAGATACATCCAGTATGCGCGCGCGCGGGCACACACACATACACAAAAGGAAAAAATGGTATAAGAATCTTGTTTCAGTTTGGGGTTTTCAAGTTGCCCCAGGGAGAAAAAAATCAAAATGAAATGAATTGCCTTATTGCATACCATCTAAAAGTCAATTTATTTGAGGAAAAGGAAAAAGACATGTTGCAATTTTTAATCCCTAAAACAACAGCAATAACAACAAAACACAAAACACATACATAAACAAACATCAACAACCCTGCACTTTGGAGAGTGAAGAAGGGAATGCCCCTCATTTTCTTTCTCTTTGCTCTCCAATCCTGATTTGGTTCTCTCATTTATTTTTCTCCCTTGGAAAATCCAGGGAGTGTGAGAGGTGAGATTTTAATGCAGCACAGAATCTGAGGAGCCGCCGAGGTCTCTCAGCCGGCAGCTTGTTACTGGGGAGGGGAGGAATATGGGTTATCCAACGGTCAGTATGGTAATCCAGGCACAATAAGACCTCGCACACAATGGACACATATTTTTCTTCAGTGGTGTCAGAAGGGAAGCGCTTTGTACTGAAACATGTTTCCGAAAGAGAAACCAGATCGAGATTTAGAAAGGAGATGGGGTGTGGGGCAGCGTGCAGGGAGCATTTGGATGCTGGCAAAGCTGATTAGAAAAAAATAAAAAATAAAATTGGGGCAGAGCGAGGTGGAGATGGAGGTTCTGGGGCTGGAGGGGAGGAGGTGGGGGGAGCACAAAAGAAGGCAGGACCAGAGAGAAGGGTTCCCCGCGGGCAGCGCCGCTTTAGGGCCCTCCCCATCCAAACTAAGCCCGGGCTAAACCAGGAGCCTTTTGCAAGGATTTTATTTCTGTGCTTGTTCTAACATCCAGGTAAAAATGTTTATAGGTGATATAGGTAGAGAGAGGTATTTTACCCATGAGTTAGGTAACTTCCCTGCTATTAAGATGTAGCACTTTTGTTTTTGTTGTTGTTGTGTGTGTGTTAAGTGATGTAGGTAAATGTGGGCACATTTGGGAGAATCTCCTATATTTCACTTTCTGGATAGTCATATTGAAGAGGCTGAGCAAGCCTGGAATGAGAATTCCACATATTCATGGCTACATAAGGGGCATTTTGTATTTTAATAAACAGGACTTGTACATATGATACATATTTGCTAACCCTAATAACCAAAGCCAGACTTGACATTTAATGAGAGGCATCTGAACCTGTGTGTTTGCTCATTCATAGTGTCCTAAGGAGGGTCTCCTCAATCCACCTGCAGCAGCCCAGAAACCTGGGAGGACAGGGTTGTGGTGCGAGCGGGGGATGGCACCGTGGCTGTGTCTGTAGTAAGTCCAGGAGAGTGAGGATTACAGGAAAGAAGGTTGAGGTGTGGAGGGGGAGGGGGGGCTGGTAGAAGGTGCAGATCAGGGCTGAAGGGTGAGAGCCAGGCAGACAGGTCACCTCTCCAGGTGGAGAGAAGGATCTTCCCAGCAGGGGTAGGATGGGGCAGTGGTGACCAGGTACAGGCCTAGAAGGTAGATTGGGGGTTTCTCCCCCTGCAACAACTTTCCTCCCACCCTGCTAGAGCTCCCTGGAGCTTTGGACCTCCCCATGGGGTAGTCTGGGGCTCATTTGTATAGTTCAGGATTTAGTGCCGGCTTCCCTTTGCCCTCTTCTAGCAACTTGTAATTAACCATGCCCCCCAAATATAAGAAAACTCTGGAACAATCTTCAACCACCAGCAGCTAAGCAGCTGCTTCCCCCTCACTCAGCCTCTAGATCCTCTTCCAACCAAATGCTCGTCCTCACTTCACAGGGTCCCCGACCAGGCAGGCAACGTTTCCCACCCACTCTGGGAGTTTTTAGAATCTCCAGTGAGACTGGACCTTCAGAGGACTCGCATTTCCCCAGCCACCTGGTGACAGTAGGCCCCATCCTCTTGGGAGAGAGTATCAGGGACCCCCAAGCACTAGCTCCTTGGGGTCCAAACGGTGGTCCCAGGGAACCTGGGTTGGGGTTGGGGGCCTGAGCATTGGAGCGGGAAGACGTCAGGGATCCAGGATCCAGGCTGAACCGCCCCCTCCGGACATCACCTGTGGGTTAGCCTCCCTCTCATCCCAGCCCTGGGGTAAGCCCTAATTTGGAACCCTCTCCTTCATCCCAAAGATGGCGGGGAGGGAAGGTTGGGCATCTCCTGCCTTCAGTCTCCCACTCACTGGGGCTTCATTTTTTTCCCTTTCCCCTCCTCATTCCCTTAATTGCAGATGTTCTAATTAAACCCTCAAATAGTTGTTATGCCGTTTTAAAAAGGTACTTATTCAAGTGTCAACCAGGCTGGGCTGGGAGGAGGCAGCGTAGGGCAGCGAATTAAAGGTAGATTGACTAATCACGGCGGCGATCATAATAATAAAATCAGAGGGAAAAAAATCACATTACGACTTTTCGTGGAAAGGAGGGAGCAGGCAGCCAGCGGCCGCCAGCCCTGCGCCGCCGCCGACACAAAGAGTGCGGCGATTCCGCGAGACTGATTTATGACGTTTTACAGCCCTATAAAAGCTGTAGCGACGAGGCAAGCGCTCCTACCACCGCTGGCAGATTTAGTCTAATAAATAAAACATAAACAGTTAACTTTATGTGTCACTTTTATTGTTATCAAGTAAAATATAGCTGAGCCCCGGCAAGCTATGATTTTAAACTATAATTGTTATCAAGTACAACAAGGGGACCCAGCTCCCTCCCTGGGCTTTCCCTTCTGCTACACCCCCAACTTTGAGTTATGGGCGATCAGTTAATTGGAATTGGTGGCATGACGTGGCCACCCCTAGCTGAGGGAGGGGGGCTGGGGAAGCAGCTCTTCCTGGCCCCTCCCTCCTCTCTGGTCCTGCCCCCCCATCGGGGTACTCCTGTGTGTGTGGGTGTGGGTGGGTGGCCGAGGAGGGGAGGGAATGAGCTGGAAACCCCAAGGCCTGCCCTGCCTTCCCAGCTTGATGACCTCGCCCCTCCTTTTTGGAAGGCAGCCTGAAGCTGGACCCCCCGGGAATGTGTGTTTACATGTAAACACACGTGTTACATGGATACAGTCCCTGGCCGGAAGCAAGCAGGCTCCATCCACACAGGCCTTCTTAGCCAGGTCTGTTCCAGGGTTGGGGAAGGAAGAATTCCCAGGGCCTTGGCTGGGCACCATCACAGGGCACCGACTTCTGGCAGATAGCTCCCCTCTTTGCCAGAGCTCCTTAGGAACCAGTGCAGGAGGCAGTTGTCAGAAAACAGCAAGCCGGCACGGTGGCAGTGGAAAGGGAGGCAGAGGATGGATCCCCAGTTCTGGGGCCTGGGCAGGGAGGGTCAATGGTTAACAGGGGCGGGCAAGGCTTCTGAACTCTGCTTTTGCCAACCACTTCCTGTCTCTCTTCAGCGGGGGCTCAACCCCCAGACCTCCAGAAATGACGTCAGACTCATTTGCATCCCGCCGGCCTCTACCTGCCCGGTCCAGCTGGGACCCTGCCTCGCCCCTTGGCCTGAGGGTTGGGTGAGTGTGTAGGGGGGAGGGGGCTGGACTTTGGGATCCTTGGATGAGGGGGTACCCCAGGCCCTCCGGCCTCCTTGGCTCAGCCTGGGCCCCTCCCCATCCAACCTCCACTCCAGTCCCCATTCAACTTCCTCTTCCTGCGAAAGAGGGGCGCTGCCTGGTGACCTACGCAGACTCAAACACAATCGCTGTGAATGGAGACCACTGGAAAATCACTGGAGCAGAGGCCCAGGACCGGTGGAGGCCGGAGAGGAGACCCTGGGCGGGGGCTGAATCTCAGCCTTCCGGCAGCCCTTCAATGCCCACGCTTTGGAGAGGAGCTGGGGGCTTCCCATCCCCTTTTGCAGGGGAGGGTTGTCAGTCTGGCAGGGCGTGGACTGGGGGGCACCCCCAGCCCCTGCCAGTTATCACCCCATCACCCCCCCCCAGCACCTCCACCACCACACACACAAAAAATTGGATACATTTTGAATAAAGCGATTCGGTTCCTTATCCGGGGACTGGGTTGCTCCGTGTGATTGGCCGGCGGAGTCACATGGTGAAAGTAACTTTACAGGGTCGCTAGCTAGTAGGAGGGCTTTATGGAGCAGAAAAACGACAAAGCGAGAAAAATTATTTTCCACTCCAGAAATTAATGATCATGAGCTCGTATTTGATGGACTCTAACTACATCGATCCGAAATTTCCTCCATGCGAAGAATATTCGCAAAATAGCTACATCCCTGAACACAGTCCGGAATATTACGGCCGGACCAGGGAATCGGGATTCCAGCATCACCACCAGGAGCTGTACCCACCACCGCCTCCGCGCCCTAGCTACCCTGAGCGTCAGTATAGCTGCACCAGTCTCCAGGGGCCGGGCAATTCGCGAGGCCACGGGCCGGCCCAGGCGGGCCACCACCACCCCGAGAAATCGCAGCCGCTCTGCGAGCCGGCGCCTCTCTCGGGCGCCTCTGCCTCCCCGTCCCCAGCCCCGCCAGCCTGCAGCCAGCCAGCCCCCGACCATCCCTCCAGCGCCGCCAGCAAGCAACCCATAGTCTACCCATGGATGAAAAAAATTCACGTTAGCACGGGTAGGCAACTTTGCTTTTTGCTCCCCCCTCCCTCCCCTCTTCCCCGGCGCTCTCCACCCTCCCCGGCCCCCTCCGGCCCCCGTCCTCCTTTCTCTCCTTCCCCCTCTCTCTCCAGGAGCGACTCTGGGTTAGCACAATTGAACTGGATTTACGAGCGAGAATGGGTAATTACATCCCCCATAAATTTTATGGCTTAGCTACTCTGGGCAGTCCGAGCCATGTGCTACGATCTGTTATGTATGTGTGAAAACTATGCTCGCTTTCTAAGGGCGCATAAATAATTCAGTGTCGTTACAATGAGGATTCCCCTCTTATTACACTACAAAGTCTCCAGCTTCCTTCAACTTCTTTATAACCCATTTACCTTGATGACTTTATTTCCACCACTCCCTCCTCCTGTTCCTCAAAGCTGAGGATGGGGTGAGGGTGGGGGTGGGGAGCCTACTGCCTCTGAACCCCACTCTCTGCTTTTCCCCTCCCCTCCCCCCAGTGAACCCCAATTATAACGGAGGGGAGCCCAAGCGCTCGAGGACAGCCTACACCCGGCAGCAAGTCCTGGAATTAGAGAAAGAGTTTCATTACAACCGCTACCTGACCCGAAGGAGAAGGATCGAGATCGCCCACTCGCTGTGCCTCTCTGAGAGGCAGATCAAAATCTGGTTCCAAAACCGTCGCATGAAATGGAAGAAGGACCACCGACTCCCCAACACCAAAGTCAGGTCAGCGCCCCCGGCCGGCGCTGCGCCCAGCACCCTCTCGGCAGCCACCCCGGGCACCTCTGAAGACCACTCCCAGAGCACCACGCCGGAGCAGCAACGGGCAGAGGACATTACCAGGTTATAAAACATAACTCACACCCCTGCCCCCACCCGTGCCCCAGCCTCCCCACACACAAATTGACTCTTATTTATAGAATTTAATATATATATATTTTTGGTTCTTTTCTCTCTTCCTCCCGCCTCTTCCCTTGTGAATTCCAAACAGACAAAACAGATAAACAAGCCCCCTGCCCTTCACTCCCTTCCACTGTTTAGGACCCTTTTAAGCATGTGATGTTGTCTTAGCATGGTACCTGCTGGGTTTTTTTTTTTTTTTTAGAGACCATTTGGGGGGGTTATTTATTTTTTAAGAAAAAAGCTGCAAAAATTATATATTGCAAGGTGCGATGGTCTGGTTTGGGTGAATTTCAGGGGAAATGAGGAAAAGAAAAAAGGAAAGGGAGATTTTTAAGCCAATTCTCATCCTTCTTCTCCTCCTCCTTCCCCCCTCTTTCCTTAGGCCTTTTGCATTGAAAATGCACCCGGGGAGGTTAGTGAGGGGGAAGTCATTTTAAGGAGAACAAAGCTATGAAGTTCTTTTGTATTATTGTGGGGGGGTGGGAGGAGGGGGGAGGACAGCAAACAAAGCTAAATGCATCTGGAGAGCCTCTCAGAGCTGTGCAGTTTGAGGAGCCAAAAGAAAACCAAAATGAACTTTTAGTTCAGAGAGGCAGTCTATAGGTAGAATCTCCCCTACCCCATCGTGGTTATTGTGTTTTTTGGACTGAATTTACTTGATTATTGTAAAACTTGCAATAAAGAATTTTAGTGTTGATGTGAAATGCCCCGTGATCAATAATAAACCAGTGGATGTGAATTAGTTTTACGTCAGTGTCTGATGGTTTCTTTTTCTCCCCCTCCTCCTGGCCTGGTACCATCTCACCTCCTCTATAGTTGCCTAAGTTTACTCCAAGCAAACACACCGACCTTAACTCTCAACCCACCCGTTTTCCAGTGCCCTTAGATGACCCAGCAAGAGGCTTGGGGTAAGGGATATGGAAGATTGTCCTCCTGCTCGCTTCTTGTTGAGTCTGCAGAGGGGCCAGACCCGGGGGTGCTGCAGTGGAGCGAGGGGGTCCACTTTCCTATAGTTAGCCACAATCCCTTCTTTTTATTTGTTCTTCTCTCCCTCCTTCTCCAGAACTTCTCTATCAAGTAGGCCTGCCTAATCTGCAGACTAGGAGGCAAGTTTAGGGAGTGGGAAAGAGAAAAGTTTGCATCCCTTAGGGCTCCTTTAGGATGAAAGACTGAGGAAGATGCCCCTTCAACATCTGTACTCTCCTCAAAAGAGAAAGGGGTTGAGCGGGTGGTCCTGAAGCAGCAGGGCACCATGTCATGACGGTTTCTCTGTTTGTTTAGACTTGGGAAAAAGGGCAAAGTGGAGGCCAGAGTTCTGGGACGCCCCCTTGCACGGGGAGACCCCAAAGACTGATGTCTAGAGATAATGAAGACCTTTTCAGGTTTCCCCTAACTTTTATCATGAACCTGCCAGGTGTACAGAGACTCACAGAGAGGCAAGGGCCATCCCTTCCTCCTGTGGCCTCCCAGGTCCTGGTTGGGCTGAACAAGTTCTTCTGGCTGTAAAACAAATGAAATAAAATACAATGAGTTCTTTGGGACTAAGGACTAAGGAAAACAAACTTACTCAGATTACCTGCAGAACCAATTCAAGACAAAGGCTCTCAGATAATTTTGGTCCCTGGGAGTCCAGGCCCCAAAATAGGCCTGCTGGATTTTTTTGCTTGTTTGCTGGGAGGAAGGCAGTTGGTGAGCTTCTGAGGCCATTTATCCAGATTTCAGGGTGCAGGGCAATAAGGTGTAGAAGAGAGGAAGAAATGATCCAGGTCGTATAGGGAGATCCCTCTCCTCTAACCCAAATTCTGGAGTGAAAGGCAATAGTGGGACCAAGTTGGGAAAACCTATGAGATGTGTTTTGAATTTATTACCTCTAGAACCACTTGCTGGCTGGTACTTGGAATAGACTGTGTGTGTGTGTGTGTGTGTGTGTGTGTGAGCGCATCCATGTGTTGGGAGGAATCGCTTAGTCCTTTAGGTCTACTTTCTCCTCCCTCAATGGTACCCGGGAGACAGCAAAACATGCTGCCTACAGTGTGAGGAAGCGGGACCAACAATTATCTGGAGTTATTTTATGTAATCAAGTGAATTAGGGACCTGATCTGACTGTAGCCCTTATCATCTTGAGGTAATTGCCTTTGGGAAGGAAAAGGGGCGTCTCCCTTGGCCTGGGAAAAGAGAAAGAGGGTCTGAGGGCTGGGGCAGGGTGTCTTTTTTTTAATCCCGTAAAGGAGCCCAGATGGGAAGGAGGTAGGGAGTGGTAATTCAGGTCCACAGTCCTTTCCTAAATCCATCATTTAAAGAGATAAGAATGAAGAGGGGGGAAATCACTGCTTTGTATTTCAGAAGTTTCTCCCAGAACTTACTAGAGGAACACTCTTTAACTCAGGAAAAGCAGCTAAAAAAGATTGAGACATTTATTTTGTTTCCCCTTCTTTCTGAGCTCATTTTCTTTGCTCTCTTCACCCGCATGTAGTCACTCTCTGTGTGTTTCTTTCTGTCCTCCTTGGTCTGCAAAGGGGAAACATCAGAAATCCATAATTCTTGACAAAAATGAAACAACCCTGAAATCTTTTACACTTGAAAATTTGAAGATTTTGGCCTCTGGCCTTCCCTTCAGCAGGCTCTATTTTCTTCGCTTTTCCTAAAGCTCTCCTGTGCCTTGGACCTGACCACCCAGAATGGCATCAGGCTGCCCAGGCAGGAGTAGGGTGTGGGGGGCTGACCTGGGCGGGAGCCCCAAGCTCCAGTAGTCTTGGTGCCCAAGCTCCACCCGGTGCCTTGCCGCTCTAGCCGACTGGGAAGCCGAAAGCTTTTATTGAAGTTGAGTGGAGCTGTGGGGACAGGCTGGGGGGAGGACCGCAGCCCAGGTTCACGGGGAGGACACAGCATTTTCTTTCCCATTGCCTTTATATTCGGCAGCGCCTCTGACCTCTCCCCCACCCCCATCTCCGACCCTCCCAAGCCAGCCCTTGCTCGGCCCCTGGTCTCCAGATAGGATGCCACTGCTTTTGTAAGCCTGGGGATCTCTTGCCCAGAGTCCTGGGAGAGGCAAGGCGCAGCGTGAATGCCTGCTAGCGTAGCCTTCTATCTCTCTCTTCAATGGCCAAGCAAAAAGAAGACGGGGGCGAATGGACGGAAGCCAACAGTCTTCCCAGGTCCTTCTCTCCAAGCGCCCGGGAGATCCCCACAGGCCCCTGTCTCCGTGGCATGTAAGTAGTTAGCACTCCATCCGCTCTCGGGTGAGAAGCTCTAAAGTTCAAACTGGACCCCGGCTACCCCATTTTTGTCTCAACTCCCTGAGATTGGGAGGGAAGGCGGGAAATCCAACAGTGGACAGAAAGGATCTGCTGGGAGGAAATGGAGTTTCTGTGCTGAGTTCCCATACCTGGGGAGTGAAGAAATTGAGCTCAAAAAGGAGCAAGACAGAGCAGGGAGAAAGTGAGCCAGGGAGAGAGGACTGGGACACTTTGTGTGTCTGAGGGCCTCTTGCTGCTGTTTTTATGAAGTTTCCTACAAAGTTTTCTCTGCAGTCTCTGCATCAGTTTGCTTTCTGCGGGGTAGACTGAAATCCAGAAATGTTTTCCTACTGTTACAGGGTGTGTATGAGCGAGTGAGTGGTATTTGGGGGAGTGATATTTGCTGGAGCTTGGGATGGGGTGCTCTCTGCTAGACAAGGTTTCTTGGCTTTCTTAGGATTGGGGAGATTGACTCCGGAAAGGGTTCCAGAGGTTGAGAGTACCATGACAAGGAAGACCAGTGTACTGGGGCGGTTCCATCTTTTTCACTGCTTTTCTCTGGATCTGGGGAGCATGGTGCTGCACTCACAAAGCCTGTGTTCCACAGCCTCTTTCTATCTAGCACCCCATCTTTGGAGAGCTAACTCTAATTGAAACTCTCCCCTTCCAAGAGACCCTCCTAGACTTGGAAAAAGAGATGAAGAATCCCACCTCCAGTGGCCACCAGAGCAGAGAGAATATTTATTACCTCTCTGGATGTCATTACCTAAGAATACAATTTTATGAACTTCCTAATCTGTTAGCTTGATTTATCTAGATGGGCAGAAGCCCAAAGTAAACATTTGGGGAATTTGGTGCAGAAAAAATGTCTGCCTCTGACCAGTCCTTGTGATTGGACTGACCACCCCTCTCAGCTTGCTTTTTCTGCACCCTGCACCATTAGCCCCTTTTAAATTTTTCTCCTGTAGCATGTGATGGCTTGCTCTGGGAACCAGAGTTTTAGCTGCCTCTTGAGAATTGAAAGTGGTTGGGGTGCGGTGTTTGAACCAGAGACCTGTGTCAGATACCTTAAAACCTGCAGCTCAGGGAGCTCTATTCCCTTTTGGATTTGGGGAGCAGAGAAGAAACTGAAGCTAGTCAGGAGGTTTGCTCATCTGGCCTCTGAGGCCAGGAGCCCCTTCCCAGACCTGACCTTCTCTCCACATTTTAGAGGTTCTCTCTGTAGCTTCTTTGGGCACAGGTGGACCCATCAGAGCCCAGTCCCTGTGAGCGAGGATAAAGGGTCTCTGCAGCTGTCTTCTTGCTCCCCCTTCTCGCTAGGCCCAAGAATGAATCTGGAGGAAGGGAAGAAGGGCTGCGGAGAGAAGGTCTCAGAGTGTGTTTGAGGGTGGATAGAGTTTTAGAGTCTAATAAAGGGGCAGGGATGATTTTAAAGGTCCAGCCCCCATCTACTGCCAGGCTCTTTAGCATGTAGAATCCTCTGGGACCTGCTGTGCCTGCCCTGAGGGGTCTGGGTCAAGCCAAATAAGTGTCATCTCAACTTATTTCTTATTTCTGACACCCTCTTCCCAGCATCGGAGGTTGGGAGAGAAAAATAATTTGGATTTCAGGGGCAGAACCCCGGAAGTGGAGCATGCAGGAGCACTGCCGAGCAGCGCCTGGGCTCCCATTCCTGCCCCTGTCTTTCTGGGAAGCCAGGTGCTAAAGAATGGGGCAAAAATAAACTGTTTTCTTTCTTTCTTTTTCTTCTTTTTTCTTTTTCTTTTTCTTTCTTTTTTTGGGGGGGGGCGGGAGAGGTTTGCTTCCGCTCCTTTTCTCAAAGCGGCGACGGGATGATCCAGGGTATATAGGATCACGAAATTGGGCCAGTCCCGGCAAAGTCGAGGTTCCAGAGGCGGCCGCCCGGCTTCTCCTCTGGGTTCTCAGCCGCGACTCTGCCCAGGGCCCGGTGCCGCTTCCGCTGGGTCACGACCCGGGCTCTGACAGCGGACAATGGGGCGCGGGGCGGGGGCGGGGGCTGAGGGGGCTGAGCGGGTTCACTGCACGGTGAACTCAGCTGGGTCGGGGGTCTCACCCTTTAGGTCTCACATCCTCTTTCTTTTCCCATAATCCACCTTTCATTTTTTCGTGGAAAATTGAGCAGACTCCCAATTAGTCCTCTACCAATACCCTACCGCTCTCACCACCAAATAAGGAGATTGCATTTTCTTTAGAAATGAAAAGATAATTTTCTCCAAGGGCAGGAAGTGGGGCCTCAAGATCTTTGTGGGGATGGAGAGGGAAGATCTAGCTATCCGAGTGAAGCGTAGGTCAAGCTGCCCTGAAGGATCCCAGCCCAGAAAACCCGGAATCTCATCCATGGGAGAAGTGGGCCAAGAATGCCCACGTCCTGCCCAACCTTAGGAGCGAATTGCCTTCTGTCTCCTGGCCATTGTCCCTGATGCCAGGCAAGGGTTAGGGCTTTTGGGGGGGGGGGGAAGGGCCCTACGTTCTTAAATCTGATGGGCAGGGAGGACAGGGTGTGTTTGAGCCACTGGTTGGGAGAACTCCAGGCCAGTTCCTTCTCCCACCACAGTGGTAGCCTGCCTCTTACTCCTGACTCTGCTCCCGTGGGCAGCACTGTCTGTAACTTTGTACACGTGGAGTCTTTCTATTCAGCCGAACAGATTTGGGGAAATAAGGTTACAGAACGGGGCTTGAGTTCTCACTGGAGGAACAGAAAGGACGACAGTTTGGGGAGAGGAGAAAATGGGGGGTCTGGAGCACCCCCAATGTAGCCTTGCTTTGCCTCGGACTGAAATCCCTGACCTCCCACCACAGTCACGGTCGTAGGTCAGTTGTTGGCCGTTCAGGTTCCATCCGACCTGGCTCAGGTGTGATGGGGATGTGGTCCTCCCAGCTGGAAACCTCAGGGAATTGTTCTCTCCTAGGATTTCAGACCATTTTGAAATGTCTCCTTCTCTGTCGGCCCTGTCCTGGCCATCTCTGCCTCGCACTTCTGCTGCTGTTTCTGTGCTCCATATTTCCCCATATCTTTGCTCCTCTCCCTCTTTTATCTTGCAATAAACCTCTGGGACGACCCCCGACCCCTTCCTAGGATGTCCCTCCCATTGCAAATGCCCAGGAAGAAGAGCCAAAAGGCGGGGGTGGCCATCTTGAGGGACAGCTGAGGTTCAAAGGTTCCTGGCTGGGCCTCCAGGCCTGGCCACCTCCAGGCTGAGCTGACTCCAGAGTGGCCCCTAAGCAAGCAGCAAAGATTTGGAGGTTTTATAGCAGGAGCAGATGTTGGCTCGGCCATCTCCCCTTCATCTCTTCTCCTCTGCAGAGGCTCCAATCTCGGCCTTACCTTTGTTCTCTTTCCTTTCCCCTCCCCCTCCTGGTGCTCCGTTTGATCCTGCACCCCCCTCCCACCCAAATTGTTTCTTTAGATCTGGAAGCATCTGTTCCTGTCTGCCCCTCCCCCACACCCTTCTCTCCTCTATTTTCTTCTTCTCTCCACCTTAAGCAGCCCCAAAGCCCCCAAATTAAAAGCTTCTGGCCTCTGACCTATTATGATACACCACGGTCCAGATACCTTTGGGGCCAAACCTTGAGACCCTCCGTAACTCCCGGTCACTTTGATTTCATTCTTCCCGCTGGAGAAGGTCCTGGAATTACACAATTTGAATCTTGGTCCCCGGGGCCCAATCTCTTCTCTCACTAGGACAATTATCCATTAAATTCCAGTAAAAAGCACAAAATCAAGGTTGAAGGGTTCTGTGCTGAATTACTAAACTTCCCTCATTCTGGGTCTTGAGGGGGCTCTCGATTTGGCACATACCTTCACATTCTGACCCTAGAGAGGAGATGGCCTCTCTTTTATCTGGCCATGTCTTTTATCACCCCCTCCTGTTCCTTTCCTTGGTTGTCAGGTCATTTTCTGAGTATTTAAAATATCCCCAGTCCAGGTGTGGTGGTGCACACTTGTAATCTCAGTACTTGGGACACTGAGACAGGAAGGTCACAGGTTCTCCACTGGCCTCAACTACTTAATGAGGCCCTCCACTGTTTAGTGAGATCCTGTTTCAAATATAAAAAAATAAAATATAGGTCTGGTGGTATAGTTCAGAAGTAGAATGCTACCAGGCATGATTGTACATGCTTATAATCCCAGCATTTGGGAGGCGGAGACTGGAGGTTTGTGGACAGTTACTTAGGGAGGCCCTTCATGATTCAATGAGATCCTGTTCAAAAATAAAAGACTAAAATATAGGGCTGAGGGTGTAGCTTGGAGGTAGAATGCCCCTGGGTTCCATCCCCAGTATCACAAATAAATAAATAAATAAATCCCCAGGCCAGGCACATCCCTAGGGGCACCAGACAGGAATCATCCCAAGGCCCTTATATTAGTGCCACACTGGTGGGAAAGAGCAGGCCTTCCTCACTCTCCTCCTTTCGGCTTAACCCTGAGATCAGCCTCTGCCTGGGATCCTATCTCCTCTATCAGAGCACTTGGCCAAAAGCCCCAGATCCATGCTCCTAGTGGCTTTGCTGCTCAGTTTCCATGGTGATGAAAGGCAACTGACTACCTTCCACCCCTAACACACACACACACACACACACACACACACACACACACACACACACACACTGACTGAGCAGACATGGACCCCCCCGCATGTTCTCTGAGGGAACCATACTCAAGAAAGATACAGGAAGTGGAAGCCTGTGTTTCGTGGTTATCTCTGTTAATTAGGAGAAAGGAAGGCAGCAGAGAGAGTCCTTCCTCTCCTGTCAGTAATTTTACACAGTTCTTTCTCCTTGAACACATGTTTACCTAGAGGGATACCCTCATCCATGACATGTAGACGTAAGGATCTAAACATACTCGTGTCTTGTTTGTCTGTGCATGGGTAAGTGGATTTGCTAAAGGAGATGTCTATCTATGTGTGGAGAGGCCATGAGGGACGGAGAAACACATCCCAACCAGGCACCTAGGAAATGGCTTCTCTGATGCATCACTGATGTCACTGGTGACAGAGGCTTTTGCTGCCCCCTTCGCCACAAACTGCCCCTTTGCTGGGGAGCATGTGGCATAAGGCTTCACCTGATTTGGCTCCGTAGGCTTGGGGTGGCTAAAGAGAAAGGGGGCAGGGGGCCAAAGGACTTTCTAGAAGATCAGAGTCCTTATACTCTCACTTCTAACTCAAAGTTAAATCAAAACCATGAATGTTAATCATGGTGATGGCACATGCCTATAACAGGGTTTTGCTAAGTTGCCCAGGCTGGCCTTGAATCTGCAAACCTTCTACTTCAGCCTGGACAACTTAGTGAAACCTGTTTCTAAATTTTAAAAAAAATTTTAAAAGGGCTGGAGGGTGTAGCTCAGAGGTAGAATGCTCCCGAGTTCAATCCCTAGTATCAAAAAACCCAACAACAACAACAAAGCATGAGTTCTTATTTAACCCTCCAATCTACAGCATTCTACCATGGGTAAGACCTAGGAACAAGCACTCCCACAACAATAGCAGCACCAACAGCCAGATCACTGTCTCCTCAACTATCTCCTAGGATTGCGTAGGACTGTCAAGTGCCGTGCAGCGGTACTGGAGGGTTCAGTGGACTCATGCATGACAAGCACTTAGATTAATGCTTGGCAGCAAGTACGCTCTCCGCGAGTGCCATCTATTACCATCATTAGCAGTAACAGGCATTTACTTAAGCACTTGCTGTGTACCAGACACTGGACCAGATTCATTATCTCATTGGAGCCTTACAATAATGCTGTAAGAAAGTTATTATATTCCCATTTGCCACGAGGGGAAGCTTTGTGAGACTCAGGAGGCCAAGGATGCACCCCACTGGCAGAGCCGGACTCCAGTCAGATTTTCCTGGCCCCAGGGTGGTGTTCTGAGCACGCCAACTCTTTGCCCCTGGTGGGCATGCTGGCCCTTAGGATTGGACAGTTTGGCAGGGAGCACTAGGGGGAGTATGAGGGAGCACCAGCCTGAGGCAAGAGCAACCTGGAGAGTAGCTCAGATCTTAATACCTTGGCAGGTTCTTATTCTTATCAACACCTAGCTGTAACCCAGTGGTTCTCAAAATTTTGGTCACAGGATCCCTTTATATGCTTTTTTTTTAAAAAAAAAATACTGGGATTGAACTCTAGGGCAGTCTACCTCTCAGCTACACTCCCACCCCTATTTTTTATTCTTTATTTTGAAACAGGGTTTTACCAAGTTGCAGAGAGCCTCACTAAGCAGCTGAGGCAGGCCACGAACCGCAATCCTCCTGTCTCAGTCTCCCAAATGCTGGGATTACAAGCGTGTGCCACCACGCCTGGCTAAGTTACTTTCTATTGCATACATAGATTGATAGATACATATGCTGTTTGTGTGATAGGTGCATTGTTCATTATTTTTAGTATAATTATGTAGAGTAAAATATAAATTAATGCATAAAATTGCTTTCACATGTTTGACATGGTTTGAGGTAGGCCACTCAACTACTGATACCAATCTTGAGGACTTGCTGAAGAGGATGTGGTCAGCAGGGTGGACAGTGGATTGGAACTCCCATCCTCTGACCCTAGCTCACTGTCTCACCCACTGTCTCCATAGAGACCTGGCTGTGTAAGATGCATAAAGAAGGTCACATGTACCGCGCATGAACCACCTAACGGTAGCGGTCTGATCCCCTTCTTTTCCCTGTGTATCTCGTCTAACTTGACTCTCCAAGATAAGTGGTCTACAAGTGAACGGCCCAGGAAAGCATGGCTGTGTGGATAGGGCGTGTGTGTCTCTGCAGATGCAAGTGCAGAGCCCTCAGGTGTCCTAGGTAAATTTGCCCCAGGCAAATGTATGAGCAACTGGAGTCTCAGTTCTCTCATTAATCTCGTAGGTATCTATTCACAAATTCTATATTTTATGGCTATATGAGGCTCATGTTTATGCAGAAGCCAATGAGAAGAACCCTCAGTGGGAAATCAGTCTGCCTGAATTCTAGCCAAGCTTCCTGCTCCCAGTTGCCTTGAGCAAATCGCTTACCCAGTGAGAGCCTCCATTTCCTCATCCACATAATGGGGGGAAATAATGATCGTCTCAGCTATATCTCAGGATGGGGAGTTTGGGAGGGGTAATGGTAGGAAATTCCTGAGCGAACATGATTTTTTTTCTTTTATGGAAAAGACTGAAACAAAATAGCAGATAGAATAATAGATCATCAAAACGACCAACTCACAGACAATTTAGTTTCATTTACTAGATTTTTGAGCAAAATTTTTACTTTTTCAAGAATAAAAAGAGTCTGCCGGACAAGTAATCATGCAAGTACACATGCAAGCAGTCCCAGTACTTGGGAGGCTGAGACAGAAGCATCACAGTCACAGGCCAGCCTCGCAATTTAGTGGGACGCTGTTTCAAAATTAAAAAATAAGCCAGGCGTGGTGGAGCACGCTTGTAATCCCCACGCTTGGGAGGCAAAGACAGGAGGATCTTGCTGGTTCGAAGCCAGCCTTGCTGGCTTAAGAGACCCTGTTTCCAAAATAATATATATATATATATATATATATATATATATATATATATATATATATATATTAGGTCTGGGAGAGTACCCCAGAGGTAGAAGGGTTTCTAGGAACCCCAGTACCACCAAAAATAAATAAATAAATAAATAAATAAATAAATAAATACCAAGTGTGGTGGCACATGCTTGTAATTCCAGCATTTGGGAGGATGAGACAGGAGGATCACGGTTCACAGACTACCTCTGCTACTTAATGAGGCCCTTTGCAACTCAGTGAAACCCTGTTTCAAAATAAAGAATACAAAATAGGGCTGGGGGTGTCACTCAGAGGTAGAATGCCCCTGGGTTTCATCCCTAGGACCACAAAAAAAAAAAAAAAGAAAGAAAGGAAAAGAAAGAAAAAAATTGGGCTTTGGGTAGCTTGGAGGTAGAATACCTCTGGGTTCAACTCCCAGGACCACAAAGAGAGAGAGAGAGAGAGAGAGAGAGAGAGAGAGAGAGAGAGAGAGGGAGAGAGAGAGAACTTACTTGGAAGCTGAGACAGGATTGAAATTTGAGGTCAGCCTCAGCAATTTATGGAGACCCTCAACAACTTAGCAAGATCCTGTTTCAAAATATAAATAAATAAATAAATAAATAAATAAATAAGTAAATAAAGGGCTGGGGATCTCTCTCTAAGGTAGAATGCCCCTGGGTTCAATCCCCAGGACCAAAAAAAAAAAAAAAAAAAAAAAAAAAAGGGCTGAAGCCAGGTGTGGTCGCTCACACCTGTAATCTCAGTATTCCAGAGGCTGAGACAGGAGGATCACAGGTTCTAGGACAGTCTCAGCAACTTAGCAATCTTGCAAGACCCTATTTCTAAAACAAAAAATAAACAGGACTGGAGGTGTAGCTCGGAGGTAGAAAACCTCTGCATTCAATCCCCAGTACTACAAAAAAGGCGGCTGAGAAGTGACCCTGGAAGTCTCCACGTGGTGAGAGATGCAGCCAGAGGGGGCCCTTGGAAGATACTGCAAACCTCATACTGGAAGAAAACAGGACTTGGGCCAAAGGGAATCTGAGCCAAGGGCCTGCCTCACCATTTCATTCTCCAGCATCAGATTTCCTCCTTGGTTTGCCAAGCATTTGGGAGATTGAGTCATTTGGAATTCCTGATCTCCAAAGATGTGCAGATATATGTAAGAGCAGCCTCAGACATACAGAAATTCAAAAGGAGACTGCACAGCGACGCAGGTAAACCTACCTGCTCAGACATGGGCCACGCACAAACACATGCAAACGTTTAGAGACAGATGCAAATGGACAAGTACCTATCAGCAAACTCAGGTGTGTGGGAAAACACAGAAATACAAACACAATCACCCAGATATGTGAATTGCAGGGATACAAACATGCAAGTCCTGAAGCCAAATCCAAAAGCCCAGAGACATGAAAATAACCCAGGGCCATTTTTTAATCATGTCCAATTAACATGGCCAAGCTCATAGTCTGGCTTGCTTCTATGCTCTTATACTATCTAATGGATAATTATTGACCAAAGCTACAATCTGAGTCACATTCAGGAAAATATACACCTCAGATAAATCATGCCAAGGCCTTTCTGCTGCCGTTGATAGCGCGATGACTCTACCCCTCGTCTTTTCTCTCCCCAAAAGACAGGAATAGAAGTGGTGTGAAAGGCCTGTGTGCAAGTTTATATGAATGTCTGTTTCTTCACCGTGATGCATCAACAGGGAGAAGGGCACTCATCAGGTAAAGACTTCAAGTCACCACCGGCCAAAAGAAATCACTGCCTTGCCTTCACTGTGCTACAGCTGTGGGCTGGTCTGATTTTTCATTGACTTGGTTGCCCCAAGTGGGTGTTTTGGCATCTTATAGACATGACCTGAGGGTGCTTTCTCTGGGCCTTGAGTGAGGTTGTGTCAATTGTCTGGGGTGGATTCTTCTGAGTGAACTTAACCAATCAATTAAAAGAATGAAGGTGAGCTGGCTGGATCCAACAGTTGACTAGGCCTCGCCTGGCCATGGAATGATTCTGAGTCAAAAAGGACAGACAGAAGCTGACAGTTTAAATACAAGATCCAGCTGGGCGTGGTGGCGCACACTTGTAATCCCAGCATTTGGAAGGCTGAGACAGGAGGATCGCGGTTCGTGGACAGCCTTAGCTACTACTTAGTGAGGACCTTTGCAACTCATTGAGACCCTGTTTCAAAATAAAGAAAAAAATAGGGCTGGGGGTGTCACTCGGAGGTAGAATGTCCCTGGGTTCCATCCCCAGTACCGGGGGGGGGGGGGCGCCCATCAGTTAACTAGTGATAAAGCAGTGGGGCGCCTTGGCACTGTGTTCAGCAAAAAAAAAAAAAAAAGTCAATTAACTGAAATGTTCTCATTTCAACCAATCTGAGAGACTGGAGAACTCAAATGTGTTTGCACTGAACCCTGGATCTCCAGGGTATCTAATCTAGGGTAAGGGAAGGGGCATGTAAGCGGCCATGCATCTGGAAGGCCACCAGTGACCCGGCTGTGTATGTGACGGCATGAACACCTCCCTGGGCAACTTAGCACATCATTTCAAGGAAGGAAATTAGTGGAGTGTAAGTGAGGCTTCCCCTTCATATGGAATCACACACATTGCTAGGTGTTGGAGGGACCTTGGCGCACATGTGGAAACTGAAGCTGACAGGAGTTTTAAATGACTAGTCCAAGGTTTTGCAGGAAATAAAAGGCTGAGACACATCTAGACACTCTTAGTTTGTGGGACTGCCATAGTGAGCACCACAGACTCAGTGACCTAAACAGCAGAACTTTATTTTCTCACAGCTTTAGAGGCTTGAAGTCTAAGATCAGGGCATCAGCATGGGCAGTGTCCCGTCTTCCCGAGGCCCCTCTCCTTGGCTTGCAGGGCTGCCACCGCCCTCTGCCTTCATGTGTCCTCCCAGTGCAGATCTGTGAACTGATATGTTCTCATAAGGACACGGGCACACTGGATTAGGCTCCACGCCCACCTGCATGATACTGTCTTAAGTTCATTACCTCTTTAAAGGTTTTATCTCCAAAGACAGTTGCCTCCCAAAGTACTGGGGCTTGGACCTCGACATCTTAATCTTGGTGGAAACAATTTGGCCCATGACACACATCATGGCTCTGGACCCAGATGGAATGATCAAATGGGTTCTCTTCTTGAAGCAGTTCAACTTTCTTATGTTTCTTAGGGATGGGGACGTTGGTGTTTAGAGCCAACAGGAGGTTGGAAAGTGTTTCCTGGAGCTGAGGCCCAGTGGAAACTGAGCGAGCACTGGCCGAGGACCTTGGGATTCGACAAACCACCAGCCACCGGGAAAAGGAAGTTTCTACCTGGACTCTTTGGGATGAAGGGAACACAGTGAAGTCAGCTCAATCTTGGGGGAATGAGAACTGACCTGGTAGACTCAAGAGAACACAGGTGTCTGACAGCTGTCCATGCCGGCGAGTTCTTTCTTCAGTATCAGCAGCACTCCTCACGTTAAGTTCTCCCAGGCCTTGTCTCCAATCCTCAGGGGTGTACAGGAGGATGAGCCCCATCCAGTAAGAGCTTTTCCCCCTTAAAGCTTGAAGAAAATTTGACAACATTTTTTTTTTTTTTTTTGCAGTATTTGGGGATGGAACCCAGGGGCATTCTACCTCCAAGCTATACCCCCAGCCAGATTTTTAATTCTTTATTTTGAAACAGGGTCTCACTGAGTTGCAAAGGGCCTCACTAAGTAGCTGAGGCTGTCCGTGAACCACGATCCTCCTGTCTCAGCCTCCCAAATGTTGAGGTTACAAGCGCGGCGCCACCACGCCCGGCGTTCTTGACATTTTAAGGAAAACTTTTTATTCAACATAGTCTCTTTCTCTCCTCATCTTAAGCTGGGAATGGGAACATTAGAGTCCAAAGAACCACTCTCACCTCTGTGTCCTCTGCTCTGGGACCTTCAGCCCCCTCTCCAGGCCCTACGGTGGTTCTAGGAAAAAAGATTAAAATCGATGAGTTGATTGTAATATGGTGCAGAAAAAAAGGGGGGGGGGAGGGAGAGGTCCTCTAATGTCAGAGAAACCACATGTTGTGTGACAAGGCATCTGCCAGAAAGTGGCCACAATCAGAAAGGGGGGCCCGTGATATGACAGTTGGTGCCTGTGTTCTTTGCCATGGAAATCCAGTTTGCATGCTGGGATTTGAAAGAAGTGATCCCCCAGATGTCCAGCTGGAACACAGACGGAGTCAAATTTGATTCAGCGGTGGGGAGAGGACCAACGAGAAATCAGAACACCTGGATTCCGGTCTCTGTCTGAGCCTCAGTTTGCCTTTCTTCACAATGAGATGGTTTGGTTAGGTTATAGATAAGATCCTTCCAGCTCTGAGACTCGAGGCAGAAGCTGGAGGATGCTGGGGGCAGGGAGAAGGAATACTCTTTGTAGCAAATCAGATGATGAACTATGTGTCTCGGTGAACCAAACCAGGCACAGAAAACTCTCCATCTTCATTCCGGAGTTGGTGGGGGGTGGGGGAGTGGGAGTGTTTGCCGTGGTGTCTCCCCATTTGACAACTCAACCTTTTCCATAGGGCCCTGCAGACACACCATGGGGAGATGCTTCCCTTAAGGATCCTGCCCCTGAGGGGAGAGAGGGAGAGAGGGAGAGAGAGGGAGAGAGAGAGAGAGAGAGAGAGAGAGAGAGAGAGAGAGAGAACAAAATGGGACCGGAAGATGGGGAGAGTGTCTGCATGATGCCAGCAGCCAGGTGAAAACAGAGAAATCAGCCCACTATCTGCTTAGTCTCAAATACCAGAATAAAGGGATCCAATTTTGTAGCTTTCGTCTGAAGTTAATGGATAATGAGATGCAGGATCGGCCTTCTGCTGTGATGCAATTTAAAGCCCTTGGGAGGCTCTGTTTCCCCCTCCCCAATTATCCTGCCACTGAGATGCCTTAAGTTCTACCATTAGACCACATGATGTTAAGTACAGCCCTCTACAGATCACATCCTTTAAAATACAAAGCACCACTGGGATACTTTATCAAACAAGATAGAGTCAGAAAAGTAGTGCTTGCGGGGATGCGCAGGGAGAGGAACGGCTCTGAAGATCGGCGTCTAGGCACCTCTCAGTTCCACAAGCCCACCCTGTGTGGAAGCCAGACTTTGCCTGAGGAAGTTGGAACTCGGGGACTCCCTAAAAACCAGAGGCGGGTATAGTCCTCCTCTTGGGAAAAGGGGTGGACTTCAGGTGGCAAGGGTAGTGATCATGCTGAGAAATCACAGGGGCTGCCTGCAAAATAGAAATCAGGGAGATAGAAATTCCTGTAGTATCCACCTGGGTCAGCCGTTGTCAAAGCCAGCATGGAAGTGTCTCCCGGAGCCTCCTCTGTATGCCTAGAGGATATAAAAGAAAAAACCACAAAAAACAAAAAAACAAAACAAAAAAAACCCCTCTCATTCCATGATTCTTTGAGGCTTACATAACCCACAAAGCCTGATTTGGAAGTGTTAAAACCTAGCAGATAGGGAAACACACAGGCGGGGTTCAAACCCAGTCATGTGACCTTGGGCAGGTGACTTAACCTTTTGGAGATTCCTTATCAAATTCAGTATAAAGCATCTAGCATATAGTAATCTTCTGTAAATGGGGACTGTTATAGGTATAAGTGTTGAAAGAACTGCAGGACAGACCTATACATTGGAACTAAGTTATGGAATAAATGGCTAAGATGGTCAGAAGAAATCAGAAGAGCAGACCCTTGTCAATTCGTGCACAGCCTCCTTCTTACTGGGATGAATCTAGTCTTTTTTTTTTTTTTTCACTTATTTTTGCCTTTCAAAATCCGGCAATTAAAGAAGGAGAAAGAGCAGGGTGTGGTGGTACACACCCATAACCCCAATGCTTAGGAGGCTGAGATAGAAGGATTGCGGGTTTGAGGACAGCCTCAGCAAATAGTAAGACCCTGAAACGTAGTGAGAACTTGCTTCAAAACAAAAAATATAAAAAGGACTTGGTATGTAGCTCAGAGGTAGATTGGCCCTGGGTTCAATTCCCAGTAAAATATACATATACACACGCATTAAAAAAAAAAAAGGACAAAGAGTTCTATATCCCTCTAAGCAGCTAGAAAACCTTAGGTTTGGAACAACATTGATCTTACCCACAGATAAGATGAGTGGCTGCAATCATTTGTTTGTTTGTTTGTTGAGGGTTTGGGGATGAAACGCAGAGGCATTTGACCTCCGAGCTACTCCCCCTGCCCAATTTTTTATTCTTTATTTTGAAATAGGGTCTCATTGAGTTGCAGAGGGCCTCACTAAGTAGCTGAGGCTGTCCGAGAACCGCGATCCTCCAGGTCTCAGCCTCCCAAATGCTGGGATTACAAGTGTGAGCCACTACGCCCGGCTCCATTGTTTGTTTGTTTGTTTGTTTGTTTGCGGGTCCAGGGATGGAACTCAGGGGTATTCACCTCCGTACTATATCCCCTGCCTATTTTTAATTCTTTATTTTGAAACAGAGTCTCACTAAGTTGAGGAGGGCCTCACTAAATAGCTGAGGCTGTCTGCGACCTGTGATCCTCCTGTCTCAGCCCAAATTCTGGGATTACAAGCGTGCGCCACCATGCTCGGCTTGCAATCTTTGATTTAAGGAAAATCATAAACCACTTTCACACAGTTTTTTAACATGCCATCTGCCAATATGGGTCCAAAATTCCATCAGGTTAGAGCTTTACCTCCTTCTGGGTAATGACTTTTGAAGACTACCAAAAAACACCCAGTTGCCTGGAGGAATGTGTGTCAACATTGGTGAAAGTTTTCTAATCTGACCATCTGGCCACTGCTACCCGGTAGAACAGAATGAATTGGGACCCGGGACAAGTAGGTTTCTATAGGCCTTGGCTTATTAAAGGGCCAAAGCACAGGTCTCTTCCATCCAGAAGGCACACAAAGGAAAGAGTGGGCAGCAGAAAAACATGAGGACTATAGGAAGAGGAAAAGACACCAAATGCAATGGGACCCACCAAGAATGTCAGCAAGGTTATATATTATTTAGGGAGCTAAGACATGGATTCAACTCTAAGTTGATACAGACTCTACCTGGCTCTGTACCTTCCATCCTGGACTTGCCAGCTTCCAGGAGCAACTGTGCACTTGGGCAGAGAGGTGAGGAGCTAATCCTAGTGTCAGGGTGGTCTGAGCAGTAACACTCAGGCTTCAATGGCTGAGGCTAGGTAGCTTTGTCCCTGAACAAGTCTTGACATCATGACAGCAGCTACTGGCCTGCTGGGCTGGCATCAAGGAAGTGAGTAACAGTGTGCTGTGCAAGTCACTGGGACACTGAGGGCTTTTTGGGGGGAAGGGGGAGTTCTGGGGATTGGACCCAGGGGCAGTCTACCTCTAAGCTACACTCCCAGCCCTTTTTTAAATTTTTTATTTTAAAAAAGTCTCACTAAGTTGCAGAGGCTGGCCTCAAACCTGCGATCCTCCTGTCTTAGTCTGCCAAGTACCGGGATTACAGGTGTGTGCTACCACATCTGGCCTGGCTTGTATTTTTATTGTAATAAAAATAATCTGAAAATAGATGAATTTATATTTAGAAATGCAAAGAAATTAATATTTCACAAAGTATAACCATTATCATAGTTATTTACTCAGGAAAAATGTGTGGGCATGAATGTATGTGTGAACATACATATGCACATACTCTTTTCCCCCTCCCTCCCTCCCTCCCTCCCTTCCTTCCTTCCTGCCTGCCTGCCTGCCTGCCTCCCTTCCTTCCCATTGCCTAAAGAGGCCAATGAGATTTGTGGGACCCAGCAGTTGTAAAGTCTGCCCAGAACAGTCTGAAAGCCACTGTAGTAGATGCCACCTTTGCAGGACTGGCCACACTACTACATTTGACTCAGACTGTGGGCATCCTGGCAGCACAAGTATTCTCTTTAAGAAATGCAGGCCAGGTGTGATGGTGCATGCCTGTAATCCCAGCGCTTGGGAGGCTGAGAAAGGAGTATCATAGGTTTGAGGACAGCCTCAGCAACTTACGGAGAATCTCAGAACCTAGTGAGACCTTGTTTCAAAAAGGGGGGGCTGGCGGGCATGATGACACATGCTTGTAATCCCAGCATTTGGGAGGCTGAGACAGGAGGTTTGGAGCCAGCCTCAGCTACTTAGTGAGGCTCTTTGCAACTCGGTGAGACCTTGTTTCAAAATAAAGAAAAAAAAAATCAGGCTGGGGGTGTAGCTTGGAGGTAGAATGTCCCTGGGTTCCATCCTCAGTACTAAAAAAAAAAAAAAAAAGCAGTCAGAGAAATGAGGTATTGGTTCCTCCGACATTATTCTAAATATTGTGGTACCAGGGAAACAATAGCGACCCTACAGCAATCACAACACAGTGGCTCTCTCAGGGCCTGGACGATTCCTCTCCCTGATCTTTCCTCCTCTGAATTATAGGGGAAATTTCTTAACAGGGATCGAAAGGTTGGGAATAGGAGGGGGAGGCTGGGGGTGGGTAGGATGGGTGAGGTAGGTGTAAAGCACTGGAGGGCTTCTGTAAACGCTCCTCCTCCTGCCAGAGGGAGATAGTGGGTGGGAGGAGGAGGAGCCAAAGGGTAGTAATTAGCATTTATTGTTTCCCCTGGGTGTTGTGAGAATTCCTTAGGAGACACTTGTAAAAAAGCAGAGGCAAGACAGTAAATACACATCTAATGATATGCTAAATAAATTATTATTGTTATTATTATGACTATTATTATAGCAATTGCAACTTGCTCCCGGGCATCCAAGTTTCCAGTGGAGATGGGAATTGGTCCCCCTACGGCCAGGCCTCCGCGGCTGCCAAAATCCCCCCCCCCCCCGCACCCCCCCCCTCAGGAATCCCTTGAGTAATTGAGCAGCCTAAGCCTCTTAACAACCTCTTTCCCGGGTTCTGCAGAAGGGGAGCCCATCCGGAGCCCCATCCAGGTGTCTGTTCTAGCAAGGAGAAAAAAGGGCTTTGCCAATCATAGACTAAGTATTTTCCAATACTTAGAAAAGAACTCCCTCACCCCTACCTCCCCAGCAAGGAGACGCAGGGAGGGCATGTGGGGAGAGGAGTGAACACAAAAAGAAAGGGGAGCTATACAAATCAGGGGTAGTGCTCAGGTACAATCCCAGCAACTCTCAAGGACGCGGGGTATAGGTGCTTTTTGCTGACAAGAGAATTGATTTTGTGAGTGGGGGGTGGTACTGGGGATTGAATCCAGGGGTATTTTACGTCCAAGCTACAACCTCCAGCCATTTAATTTAATTTAATTAATTTATTATTATTTTTGTGTGGGGGGGTCTGGGGATGGAACCCAGGGGCATTCACCCTCCCGAGCTACACCCCCTGCCCTATTTTTTATTCTTTATTTTGAAACCGGGTCTCACCGAGTTGCAGAGGACTTCACTAAGTAGCTGAGGCTGTCCATGAACCACGATCCTCAGGTCTCAGCCTTATTTTATCTTATTTTATTTTATTGATTGATACTAGAGACTGAACCCAATGGCATTCTATCTCTGAGCTATATCCCTAGCCTTTTTCTTTAATTTTATTTATTTATTTATTTATTTACTTATTTATTTTGTGGGTCTGGGGATGGAACCCAGCGGCATTTGACCTCCGAGCTATACCCCCTGCCCTATATTTTATTCCTTATTTTGAAACAGGGTCTCAGTTGCGGAGGGCCTCACTAAGTAGCTGAGGAGATTACAAGCTTCTGTCACCACGCCCAGCTTAATTTTTTATTTTGAAACAGAGTCTTGCTAAATTGCTGAGGCTGACTTGAAACCTACAATCCTCCTGTTTCAGCCTCCCAAGTACTGGGATTACAGGTGCGGGTCACTGCACCCAACTGAGCCAGTTGTTTCTGTCAGCTTTTCAAAGGGGTCTGGGACCCAGAAACAGCAAAGAGTCACACCAGCCCAGGTGAAGGGACTCCGGAGCCTCTAGATTTAACAACACTGGCTGGTGTTTTTTTGCTGAAAGCCATGGCCATCTGAACCCCAAGGTTCTGGTGTTTACAATGCTCTGTCCTCACCCCATCCTGGCTAGAGCCCAGGAAAGCACAGCCATCCCTGAGGGGTCGGGGTGGGGGCTGGGTGTCTGTGAAGGCCTGCGAAGTGGGGTTCCAGGTTTGATTTAGCTCCTCTCTGACCTCAGTCCTCACCTAGATACATGATAGGTGCCTCTAAGGAGCCTTAGGAAGAAAGGAGACAAATCCAGAGGGTGGTCCCCACTTTAACCCTTGATAGGAGAGGGAAAGACTGACCCTTCCCCACAGATGGGCACCCTCACTAGAGGGTGATCCCAAACCTACCCGTCTCATCCCATTCATTGACAGTGAATGGTTAAGCTCTGGGCAGGAACTATTTTACAGGGACCAAAGAGAGAAAAACGTAAAAAAGTAAATATATCACACAACCTGATTAGGGGCCGGATTGGAAAATGTGAAGAAAATTTCTTCTTCTTTTTCTTTTTTTGAAAAAAATCAAATTTTTTTTTTGTGGTTCCCTTCCTTCCTTCCTTCCTTCCTTCCTTCCTGGTGATCCAGCCTAGGGCCTTATGCATGCTAGGCAAGCACTCTCTCCTCTGAGCCACACCCCCAGGACATTGTAAGCTTCTTAAAGTTAATTATTTTTTATCTTTTAATTATTAAATGAAACATTTTAAATATTAAGCCTGACCTGCCCGTTATCTCTGGGGCAGGGCTGAGGCATAAGGAGGCCTTTCCTTTTGCCAGACTGTCTGGTCTCCAGCTGATTTATTTTTGTTTTATTTGTGCATTTCTTGAAGGAAGGAGATGGTGGTTCCTCTTTGGGCCCCTGAAGGTGAACAGGCAGTTCCTTCCCAGGCCAGGTCTCACTCAGGCTTAGTTCTCGTACACTTGAGAGCCCAGGGAACCAGGAGACTGGGATTGGGCGGGGTGGGGGGGGAGCACTGGGGGACCTGCCTTGTCCCCCCAATTTCTGGTTCCAGGTGCCTCACTGTGGCCAGCTGTGCATGTGTGTGTACAGTGTGCGTGCATGTGTGTGTGTGCGTGCGCATATGCACGTTACTGGGGATTGAATCTGGGACATTCTACCTCCAAGCTACACCCCTAGCTCTATTTTTTAATTTTAATTTTGAAATAGGGTATCTGTAAGTTGCTGAGGACCTCTCTAAGATGCTGAGGCTATCCTCAAACCTGTGCTCCTCCTGTCTCAGCCTCCCAGGCACTGGGATTACAGGCCTGTGTCACCACTCTTGGCTTCTCCTTTCTCCATCCTATACTTTGCTAATCTCCCAACCCGCTAATCACAGGCCCTGTTCCGCTCCTAGCCGCCATGTCACCCCCAGCCTGGCTAGGCTGCCTCAGGCCCAGGTATCCTGGGACCTGCCAGCCAGCAAATGCACGCCATGGTGTGCTCAGTGCCTAGTGCTGTGGACAGGAGTGGGTGCAGGATGGCGCGTGGCATTTTAACCCCAGCGCTGGAGTCTCCACTCCATTCCCAGCATCCTAAGGGTCTTGGGAGACAGGGCCAGCCGCCCGGACTTAGTTCAGGGAAAACTCCTTTGCAGAAACCATTCTGCAAAGATATCTGTGATTCACTGGTTTAAAAAAAAATGACCCGAGGGATGTATGTGTTTTCCCCTGGGATGGTTGGCGGCAGGGGAAGAATTGCGGAGCCCTGGTCCAGTGGCGCCTGGGAGGGGGCTGGAGGGAGAGCGTTGTGGGTGTGAGTGGGGAAGCCAGCGAGTGAGGCCTGGGGGCTTAGATCCATGTTCCCTGTTCCTTAAAGTCTAACTGTCCCCACAGAAGGCCCAGAGCAGGACTGTGGGGAGCTGTAAGGGCCCTCTGTACCCAGCGGAGTGGGAACCCCAACTTGGGAGACAATGAAGCAGGAGCAGGACAGTGGAGAGGGATTAGGAGAGGCATTAAGAGGCCCAGGCCTCTAAAGGGAGGCGCTGAATGGCCTCCCCTATCCCGCTCAGAACAGGCCCTACACCCTCACACACTTACCCCTTAATCCTCAGGGCTCCCTCTCTCAACCTCGGTCCTCTGGGGCAGAAGAGGCCCAGGGAGAGAGAGCTTTATTTGACCGCTCGGGCTCACTCTCCTACCTCATCCCCAGAAAGCAGCAGCAGCGGTGATGGCTCCCTCCTGGTCGGGCCCCATACCTCCTCACCTCTGAAGCCCACTCTCTGAGACCCCAAAACTAAGGTTCAAGAGGAACACGCTAGGAATGCTGGCAAGACGTAACAGTTGTTCATCTTTAGTGCACTAAAGGCGAGGGCAGGGCCCCCTCAGCGCAGGTGCCTGGGGATGGGGCGGCGGGGTGCTCACAGCCTCCCCTTCTGTAAGCCCCTGGTCCACACCTGTCTGTGTCAAACTCTCACAAACCCTGCTCCCTGGATGTTTCCTACGCTCTGTTTGCCCTTTTGTGACTTCATCCCTCCCTGAGTGGAGAACTCTGCCAGCTAGTTTCCTAGATGGCCAGAGACGGCTTTTCAGTCAGCCCTCTGCAGCTATCCCTGTGAACAAGTCTCTCCCAGCTCCTCCACATAAACATGTCTGATCCGAGATAGACTGGCCTGAGTCTCAATACACACCCATCATGAGATAATTACACCTTATATACATACGGATATCTCTATAGAGTTATATTCTAAAGTGTCTATAACTCTAGAGAGACATAGCAGCATGTACATATAGGACTATAATTACTTATGTACATTTTTATAACTATGTGGTTATAAATAGATATGCCTATAGGGCGCTCATAATATAGAAATATCTCCATAGCCATATATGGCTCTAAGTGAATGCTCTAACTACTCTATATCACAATCAATAAGTATATATCTCCTGATACATAATTCTAACGATATACATTTATCTATATAGCTGCTCAGAGATATAAATCTGTCGGGATATCAAATGTCCATAAAGCTGGATGGCTATAAAAGAGTCATATATTTTCCTGTATATAAATCTGCTCCTATAACTATTGTATATGCACAAATACAATAGAAATAATTATATTTTCCTGAAGCATAAATCTGTAAATACAACCACAGCACATTTAGGTATGGTTAGAGATAGAGCAATATTTTGTAGACATCAGTCTGTCAATAGAGCCACCGGTACCTCTGAACAGAGAGAGTTATAGAGGGAGTTATAAATAAACGCCCCAGATGTGAATGGATCAGTAGAACTAGATGTAAACACGACTCCAAGCTGTTCTTTCTTCCTCTTTGTAAAATATTTCTGAAGGAGCCAGATCATGTAGGACAGGGGGCTAAGGTGCCTGGGTGCTGCCATCCCCCCCTTACCCCCTCCAGGGAGGGCTGAAGGTCCCTGGACTTTGGGAAGCCAAGCAGGAGTGGGTAGGGGACAGTGACAGCTCAGTTTCCTGGTGGCTGAGCTGGGTAAGTGGAGAGGCCTAAGGAAGAAAAATGAAAAAGCAGAAGCTGGATTGAATCCCTTTGCCCCCTTTTGGGGTCCCAAACCCTCTGGCCAGGTATGGCTCAACCCCCTCTTCTGGGAAGAAAGGCTGAGGAGGACAGAGACTGGGCGACAGGGGCACAGGGGGCTGGGCTAGGGGCTGAGGAGGCCCAGGCTGCCTGGGGTCTCAGGCTAGCACCAGGCCGGCCTGTGCCCCAACATCCTGGGCAGCTGCCCCCGCTGGCAACCGCCTGGAACTTAAGACCCGGGCCCTCTCCCTGAACCCTGCGCTCAGAGTTTTGACTTATCTTTATTTTATTTTTTTATTACTATTTTGTTTAAGGGGTTATGGCAGTGTCCTCCACCCGGGATAGTTCTCAAATTCGAGGGCACCCAGGGCTGTCTGAAATCTTTGTGTGTTGGTTTTAAAGCGGTGACTCAGTTGATGGTGAATCTCTCCGTCTCTTTTCAGACCAAATGGGTCAAGAATCCAAACCTCCGAAAAGGTTTGTGATTTAAATCTTTTATAAGTTCGCAAGCTCATTTGTGGTGGTCATTTTCTTTCCCTTTTTTTACTCTTTAAAAAAGTTGGCTAAAGTGTGTTCTGATCTTTTTCTGATTTTTTTTTTTTTTGGTACAATTGTTTTGAAAGGAGAGATTTCGTTAGACCCGATATTGTAGTGCGCCCCCTCTCCCACGAATATTGTAATCCTACACCTCTGATTCCCACTTCCCCCAAATAAATTAATTAATAAAATTATCAGAAAACTGTACCTGGAGAGAATGAGATGGACATTGCAGGGCCCCGGACCACGGTCTTTCCTTCCTTTGCGGAAATCCGCTCGCTCCGAGCTTGCGAAGGAAAATTCAAGGCGCTTCGCTCCCTCCCTTCCTCTTCTTTTTTAAAAAGACTCTAGGAAGGGAACTTTCTCGCTGGGCCTGCAGGAGTTGGGGCCTCGCTCTCCAGCTCTCCCCACTCCCGGGAGGCCATAAATATTTTTCTGCTCTCCTCTCCGCCTGCGGCCGGTTTTCCTGGGCGCCTCTGCTGCCCGCCCGCCGGGGCTGAGCCGTTGGGATCCAGGCGGCGAGAATCACCCCATCTCTCCCTCTGCCCCTCAGATTGACCCTGCACATTTAGCTTCCTTTTAAAAGCAGGGGCTCCCAAGAGCTCCCAAGGGCACTGACTATCCCATATGTGGGGTCCCTTTCCTACTCAGACAAAGCGAATGCCAGGGAAAAACCAGCGGGAAAGAGTGGCCTCCTGGTTCTTCCTCCTTTGACCAGAGGACCCTCTAGGGAGGGGGTTCCCAACCCCAGCTCCCCCAGGGCCGTTCAAGGAGCTCACTTCTTTGTCTTCCCCTTAGATTCTATGGTGGTGGCCCCTTCCTCTGCCCCCTCCTCAAAAACATCTCAGGCATTTTATTGTTACCCTACTAGGGAGAGACTGTACTGTTTTTATTATTATTAATTGTTATTTACTGTTATTATGACTGTTAGAGATTTGTTCACGGGGTTGGGGGATAGCAGCCTGGCCCAGAGGGAAGCCAGCCTGCTGCATGTGCGTGGGGCGCACATCCCTACCACGGGGCACAGCGCACAAGCCCAGGCGCGGGCCCCTGCGCAGAGATTTCAGGAGGCAGCGTCCTCCCACCCCAGCACACAGCACGCTGCCCACAGCACCACCCCCAGCCCGATGCAAAACCCACACGCACCGAGCTTGCAAGGCAAGGAAAATACGTAAGAATCTCCTCTCTCCCACAACCTGGAGAGGCGAGTCGGGCCTCCGGCTCTTTCTTTCCCCAGTCTCTCTCTCTCTCTCTCTCTCTCTCTCTCTCTCTCTCTCTCTCTCTCTCTCTCTCTCTCATTCTCTCCCTCCCTCCCTCCTCTCTCTCTTTCCTCCTTGTTTACAGCTTCAGAGAGCTCAAGGCCCATAAATCTTGAGGGGCCTACAGAGCGCAGAACACATTTGTATGCATCGTTAGGGCTCGCTAATACCTAAGCCCATTAACGAGCGTGTATGCGCGTGGTTTCCGGTGTGTATTAACTTATAGTTAAATTCTGGAGGAAAGGGCATTATGAATTAACATATACCAAATCCATCACGGGCTTTTGTCATATCAGATTAGTCAGCCGTGGGTTTGGGGAACGAGTTGCCTAGGTCAGGGTGTATTTACCCTCCAAACTTTCTGGAGGAAATCTGGGGGCCTGGGACGGAGGGGCACACTCCCCTTACCCAGCCCTGCGGCGGGTCTGGGCCGGGCGGGGTGGGGGAGGCGGCGGGGAGCCCCCGGGCGGCGGCTGGGGCCGGGGCCGCAGGGCCGGTGACCACCGCCTTCTGGTTTCCGCTCTCCAAGAGAAACGCGAGGAGAGGCAAGTGGAGTCGCTGAACTTTAATTAAACCGTAGGGAAGACAGTGGGAGGAGGAAAAAACGATCGGAGGCCGAGGCCGAAGGAAGGAAGGGAGCCCGCGCGGTGCGGAGCCGAGCTCTCCCCGGGCGCAGAGCTGGGTCCTCGGAGGGCTTTTGCTGACCCCCACCCTCGCCACTCCGCCTCAGTGGAGGCCGCACATCCCAGCCTTCTTTGTAAAAGCAAGAAGGAAAAAGAAAAGGCAAAGGCAAAGGGGGGAAATAATTATGGCGCGATTCCTAGATCTTCCTAGTTCCAACGACTCAGACCCTGTTGGAAGCCCCTGCATCTGGATAATTGGGTCGGTGTAGACAGAGGCAGCAGCTAGTTTTAGAGGAAGGAGAGAGGAAGGCCCATCTCTTGGGGTGCTGCGGGAAACGCCAAGGACCAAGCAAGCTAAACTATTATGTCCGCGTGGACCTCCGGCCCACGGAGACCCGCGGCCGGGCCGGGGGCGGCCGCCCTCCCCGCGGGCGCGGTGAACTTTGGCGGGGCCGCCGCCTGTCAGCCCCAGAAAGCGTTAAAGGTGCAGCAGCCGCGCCAGCCTCCGCAGCCGCCTTTGTACGCGTGATTTATGACTTCAATCTTGGTTCACCGAGAGTTCACACGGCTTTCGCTGCTGTTGAAGGTTAAAAGATGGTCTTCGCTTGACAAGTGGGACTATTGAAAATTCCTTCTTCTTCGTTTTTTTTTTTTTTTTTTAAAGAAGCGAAGAGCCGAAGCTCAGGAGGAGAGGGGAAAAATTTGGGGGGGAGGGGCCAGGGATTGCAGGTGGGGACAAAACGGTAGGTCAGGAAGGTTGATACACACACACACACACACACACACACACACACACACACACATACATTTAGGATTTTTCGTAGCTAAGATGTGAGTGTGAGTTAGTGTGGGAGGGGTAGAGAATAGGAGGGAGCTAGGGAAGGGGTTTAGATCTTTATATTTGGAGGCCCAAGGAGTGGTATTTTGAAAGACAGCGTGCATTACAGCTCCTACTCCATCCTCCTCTTGAGACTAAAGGCCGGCCAGGTCAAGAGAGCTGGGTGAAGGGCAGGGTGTGTTCCCCCTGCTGGGAATGCTGTCCCCTTTCCTAGATACCTAGGTCTTGGGTGCTTATAGGAATAGGATGAGATAGGAAGGCGGTAAGGTTGAGACTGGAACTCCTTTCTGATCTCAAATCCCCTTCCATGATTCACTCCCTCTTCTAGCGCTCTCTCTCTCTCTCTCTCTCTCTCTCTCTCTCTCTCTCTCTCTCTCTGTGTGTGTATTACTGGAGATGGAACCCAGGGGCATTCTACCTCCAAGCTACACCCCCAGTCCTATTTTTTATTCTTTATTTTGAAACATGGTCTCACTGAGTTGCAGAGGGCCTCACTAAGGAGCTGATGCTGTCCTTGAACTGTGATCATCCTGTCTTAGCCTCCGGAATGCTGGGATTACAAGCGTGCGCCATCACGCCCAGCTCCTTCTAGCATTTTGAAGGAGGTACAGAAACAGCCGAGTTGGTGGTCAAGGATCCCTTGATGGCAGGAAGATGAGGCCTGCTGTAGGCTAAGGCTTTGCATATTTGGGAGACCAGGAGTCTCCTTTTTAGATTCAGAGGGGGAGTGTATCCTCTGTAGATTTGGGGAGGCTTAGTGGTTTTTTGAGATTCTTTTAACATATCTTTCTTTTTTTGTGTGTGATACTGGGATTAAGCCCAGAGACATTATACCCCTAGCCCTATTTTGTTTTTATTTTGAAACAGGATCTTTCTCACTACTCTTTTATTCATTTATTTTTTATTTTAAAAATTTATTTTTATGCCAGGTATGGTGGCACATGCTTGTAATCCCCACGCTTGGGAGGTGGAGACAGGAGGATTGTGCAGGTTCAAAGCCAGCTTTGCTGGCTTAAGAGACCCTGTTTCCAAATAAAATATAAAATAGGTCTGGGAGTGTAGCCCGGAGACAGAAGGATTCCATCCCCAGAACCACTAAAAAAATTATTTTTATAACAGCTTTCCAACCTTTTTTATTTTTATTTTTATTGTTTGTTTATTTATTTATTTATTTATTTATTTATTTATTTATTGCAGTACTGGGAATGGAACCCAGGGGCATTCTACCTCTGAGCTACACCCTCATCTCTATTTTTTATTATTTATTTTGAAACAGGGTCTCACTGAGTTGCAAAGGACCTCACTAAGTAGCTGAGGCTGGCCGCGAACTGCGATCCTCCTGTCTCAGCCTCCTGAGTGCTGGGATTACGAGCATGTGCCACCATGCCAGGCTTCACTCTTTTATTTTGAAACAGGATCTTTCTCAAGGCTGTTCTCGAATCTGTGATCCTTCTGTCTCAGCCTCCCAAGTGCTGGGATTACAGGTTTGTGCCATCACACCTGGCTTGAGATACATATATCAATCCCCTGGTATAGGAACCTGGAATTATGGGTGTTGGAGAGGGGTACAGTAGAGATCTGAGATGTATTGGCAAGCCTCCCTACTCCTATTTATGCCCCAACTCTGTTCCTCCATTACTAGTGCACATAGATGTGTGTGTGTGTGTGTGTGTGTGTGTGTGTGTGTTGCTGGGGACTGAACCCAGGGCCTCATGCTTGTTAGGCAAGCACTTTGCCACCAAGGTACACTCCCTAGCCCTGTAGATTTCTTTTCTCTTCTTTCTTTCCCTTTCTTTCTTTCTTTCTTTCTTTCTTTCTTTCTTTCTTTCTTTCTTTTTTCTTTTTGCGAGTCTGGGGATGGAACCCAGGGGCATTCTACCTCTGAGCTACATCCCCTGCCCTATTCTTTATTCTTTATTATGAAACCGGGTCTCACTGAGTTGCAGAGGGCTTCACTAAGTAGCTGAGGCTATCCATGAACTGCGATCCTCTGGTCTCAGCCTCCCAAATACTGGGATTGCAGGGGTGTAGATTTCTTCATAAGAGGCCAGAGCCAGCCCCTGGCATCTATGCTAGAAGGGGCGTTCCCCATCTCTCCCCTCAAGTAGAGCTGGAGGCCTTCCACTGCAGTAGGAGGGCTGGAAGGCAAACCCATGAGAAAGGAGAGGAAGAGCCAGGCCACTGGCCATATCGTTTCGGGATACCCAGTGCCAACCCCTCCTGCTGGGGACCCCATGTGTAAGTAGCAGAAGAGAGACCAGAGAATGGAGGGACCCCAGAAATCTAGAGTCCAGGTTCTGAGTCACTTTGGTGGAGGTGATGGCCTGCTGGTCTCAGGAAGAACAGAGAAGCAGTGTGTTGCTATGTTTGGAAATGTGGGGGCGGGGATCCCTTAGGAGGAACGGCCAAGGAAGCTAATGAATCTCTTCCGGGTTCGGGTTGGGAAGGGGAGGAATGAACTTAATGGGCTCTGGAAGTAATGGCTCTGACTGTGTGGGAAATCATTTCAGCGGGCTTGTGCATATCTGCAAGTCTGGAATAATTATAAATTATTAATTCATAATTAAGACTGTTGATTATGACCATTGCTCTCCAATGGACCTGTTTACTTCCTTCTCTGCGAGGCAGAAGGCGGCCTCGGTTAGCCCCTGCCCTCTGTCACAAGCAAGCTGAGGCCCGGCCATCAGTGGAGTGGTCGCCTCATGCCAAGTCGAGTGTCACGGGGCATTTGTGCTCATTACCGCCACCTCTCACTAGCCTCAGATTGCAAAGGGCTTGGCTCCTGGAGGGGCAGAGGGGGCACTGGGGATGTGACTCTGGCTCCAACAGGGGACACAGCCCAGCCCGGCTCTGAATGGGGATGGGCATGGAGGCCCGGTGGCAGGCTCCCAGGTGCAATCTGGGATCAAGGATGGCTCCTCTGCCTCCCCTGCCATGAGGAGACGCTGGCCTCCTTCGACCCTCCAGGACCCCCAATACACACCTGGCCCCTTTCTCTGACCTCTCTTTCTCCCCTTTCCCCCATACACACAGGCACGCACTATAGGGAGGCACAGGCTTCAAGACACACCAGACCCTCAGAAGGTTGGGGGTGGGGAAGTGGGTCTACCAGTTGTTTCACATCTGTAAAAGTCCAGAGAGGGAGAAAATTGCTTCTATCCTATGAGATAACTTCCATGTAAATTCTTGCTTGCAGTTAACCTCCCTCACCAAGAAACAGTGCTCAGCTGGGCGTGGTGGCGCACGCTTGTAATCCCCGCGCTTGGGAGGCTGAGACAGGAGGATTGCACAGGTTCGAAGCCAGCCTCAGCTACTTAGTGAGGCTCTCAGCAACTTAGTGAGACCCTGTTTCCAAATAAAATATAAAATAGGTCTGGGAATATAGCCCGGAGGTAGAAAGCCTCTGGGTTCCACCCCCAGTACCACCAAAAACAAACAAAAAAAACCCCAAACAAACAAACAAACAAAAAAAAACAAAAACCAGTGCTTTATAGCCCTTTCTCTTCTCCTCCCCTCTGGAAATTTAGGTGGGGAGGCCAAGGGCTGGAGAGACAGTTCCCAAGAGTAGGAAAGAACGAGGACATGAGAGGGCGGTTCAAACCCACTGCTTCCCAGGTTTTATCTCGTGTGTGTGTGTGTGTGTGTGTGTGTGTGTGTGTGTGTGTGTGTGTGTGTTTACTGGGAATTGAATCCAGGGGCATTCTACTTCTAAGCTACACCTACCCCCTTATTTTATTTATTTACTTACTTTTTTTTGGTACTGGAAGTTGAACCAAGAGGCATTATACCTCTGAGCTATACTATACCTCCAGACCTATTTTTTTTTTTTTTTAAGCAGGGTCTCACTAAGTTGCTGAGGTCTTCACTAAGGCTAGCCACAAACTTGCCACTCTCCTGTATCAGTCACCCAAGTACTGGGATTACAGTTCTGCACAACCACATCCAGTTCTTTTATGTCTATTCTTAGAACCTAGATCAACACTCTGAAACCAGGGTCAAGGGAAGCCCCCACCCCATTTCTTCCCCCCCCCCCAGGATTGAACCTAATGGGAGGAACATTCTACCTCTAATCCTTTTTGTTATTATTATTCTATTTTGTGGTACTGGGGGTGGAACCCAGGGACTTTCTACCTCTGGGCTATATACTCCCAGACTTATTTTTATACTTTATTTGGAAACAAGGTCTCACTAAGTTGCTGAGAGCCTCACTAAGTAGCTGAGGCTGGCTTCGAACCTGTGCGATCCTCCTGTCTCAGCCTCCCAAGCGCGGGGATTACAAGCGTGCGCCACCACGCCCAGCTTTATTTTTGAAACAAGGTCTTGCTAAATTGCTGAGGCTGACCTTGAACTTGCAATCCTCCTGTCTCAGTCTCCCAAGTACTGGGATTAGAGGTGTGCTCCAATTCTCTACTCTCCTGGAAAAGGAGCCCTTTTAACCTTCCGAAGGCCAGAGCTTCTCTGAAACCTTTGCTCTAAGAACACTACCACTTTCCAGAGAACATCTGGGGCCCGACACCATGCGTCTCTTAGGGCCAATCAGGTCCCAAGGAACGCCAGTCAGCCTGCACAGCAAGCTTGGCGCCCCACCAGCAGGACGGCCCCTGGGCTCTGCCTCCATGCCCGCTTACCTGCTCTTCCCCAGAGCTACCCCAGCACCTCAAGGCAGGTGGGAAGCCCATTCAGAGGGTTCCTGGAGCTGGCTAGTATGTTTTAATGTACTGTTTGGTGGTAAATAAAGAGACCTTGAGGGGAAAAAAGGGAAGGAGCCCCACGCCTGGCGCCCTCGCCGCCCGCCCTCCACTGGACATTGGCTTTCTGGATGAAACAGTGCACTGTTGTTCTTGGACAACCATTCCCCACCATCTCTGTTCGAAGGGTTTGCGTTTCACCCTCCGTTCACCCCCATTAATCACCCCAGCAGCTAAACATCACCCAGCCCCCTCCAGCCCGTTCTCTTCTTCTTGTCCTTAGTATTCATGGCGGGCCATTCCTCACTGCTGCGTGCCTCACAAAGACCCCTCCTCCGGCACAAGGGCCGCGCCCTCTCTAGCCACCCAGTGCACGATGGACACCACTCAGTTTTCTGGGCGCTCTGACCGCCAGCTCCCACTGCCTGACCCCACTCCCCAGCTTCCCCCCAACCATCGCCCATTCCCGGGCGCACGCCCGCTCACCACACGCTCTTTCTAGTCCCACACACCTGCTTCTGTCTCTGCCACCTGCCTCTGCCCTCCACGCCCCATCTGCTTGTACCCGTCTGCCCTTCCAGGCTTCTCCTAGCTCCTCGTCTCTCTCCCTTCTCCAAGACTGTCCCCGGGCTCTTCCAATGGTGCCTTTGATCCTCCATTCTCTGGCCTCAAGAAACTGAGAGGCAGCGTGTAGCTCAGTGGTTAAAAGCCTATGTTTTGAAGCTGGGCGTGGTGGCGTCGCCTATAATACTAGTACTTGGGAGGCTGATCCAGGAGGATCCCAGGTTTGAGGACAGCCTCGGCAACTAGTGAGACTCTCGTCAACCTAGGAAGGCCCTGTTTCAAAGTAAAATGAAAATAGGGCTGGAGGTGTAACCTGGAGGCAGAATGCCCCTGGGTTCAATCCTCAGTACTACAATAAAACAGAGCAAGCACACATGGGTTTTAGGTTTGAATCCCAGATTCGATCCTCACTGGTTGTGCAGCCACAGACAAATCATTTAACCTTTCTGTGCCACCTCTAAAATGGACATTCCCGCCAGTCTTATGGAGTTGTTGTATGGATCAGATTAAATTTTATTTGCATAGATCTAAGCATTCAGCAGGAGCTTGATAAATGGTAGTTATTATTATCAGAAGCTCCCGGTGAAGTGAGAAAAGATGCTCTTCAGATTCCAATGAACGTTGAGGAGGTGCCTCCTGCGGCGGCAGAGCCAGCAGGATGAAGATGGCATCTCGCAGGGGAGC